>NW_020230126.1:1115000-1227997 GCF_003227715.2 Harpegnathos saltator
TGTAATTATAGATAAAAATGCAGTCATCGGTTTGCGAGCTCTATCGGTTTGCTGTCGACATAATTCCGGGTCTCTCACTATTCTGAGACGAAAAAATGAGAAAGATTTTTTAAATATACAGTTGCCGTTATTACCTATGTCAGAAAGAAGGCAGTGAAGCCAAGTTTGGAAAAATAACGACTGTACAAAAAAAAGTATCGAAAATGAAACTTTTCTCAATTTGTAATCATGTTTTAAAAAAATGAATAAAATAAAATAAAACCGAGGTCCGAGGTAGGAGCGAAAAGTACATGCCTGTGTAAATGCTTGTGTAAAAATTCCAAGTTATTCGGTTCAGTAGTTTCTGCACAATCGTGCCGACAGTTCAAGAAAATGTTGTTTCCAGATTAACGCGTTTAAAGTTTTATGTGTACGTACTTTCCATATAGGTAGTAACACATTTATTTTATACTTTGAACATTAATGAATATACTGCGAAAATTTCAAGTCCATTGATCCTGCGGTTTCTGTTAAAGAAATTCGTAAAAATAGCCTTGGAAACGGCCTGCTCTGCATGTAATTCCCTTCTTAAGAATGCCCGGCACTTAGGAATCCATTCTTAGATAGCTAGATGCCTCTCTCAAGTTAAGAGAATACCCTCTGTTTTAGAGAAGGATCCTCTAAACTTAAATGGGAAGCTGTTGAGATGAGCGTACGACTTTTTTTTGGTGCCCGCCAATACCGGGACTCAGCTTTAGACATTCTCACCGTTTTGGCCTTTAAATTCGCATATTCAAGCTTTCAACGTTCAAATCCGCATATTCAACCTTCCTCGGCTCGCGTGATACACAAATACCGCGCTCGATCTGTGTGACGGATTCTTAAATAATGTAGATGCAGTGTATTAAAAGTTCGCTTTCGCCGCGAACTTTGGTTTTCCGGTGAAGTGCTCGCGCACGAAATGTTTAGTCTTGCAAGAGCATCACTTTTGTATCTCCATCGGTCTAAAGGAGCGACACGCTGGTCGAGGCGGATTGAAGGCTAAAATAATACGAACGTCCAGAATTAAGTACGTGTCCCTGAATTAGTATTTTTATCTTACTAAAGACTCGGTTCATGTAATGGCATAATAACTCGCCGTTGGATCGTTAGTCTGCCGTCGGATAGTTTCTCCGTGTGAAAGCAGAGACAGAGAGAGAGAGAGAGAGAGAGAGAGAGAGAAAAGGATAGAGGCAGGAAGCGAAGGTGAGACGTCACATTCGCGGCCATTAGGAAGCAATTAGCCAAGCGCGAGCGGTCTTTTTATCCGCGCGCTCACTCAAGCCGGTTGCTCGCGCGCTGGAAAAATATCGCGCGATACATTTTCTTGGTCTCGGCTGCGAGACAAATTCAACAAATTCAACGTCTCACCTAATTGTCCGTAAGAGGCGTCTCCGCGGTGCGTGTGTGCGTGTCGAGGTGTGATTGAAAATATGAAGCTTTCTCCGTGTTTCGTCAAAGCCGCGCTAGTCGCCTTCGTGAGGCAAACATGATCGAATGGTGGATCTATAAGCACAACGATTGAACGCTGCACGTGCTTGTTAATTGGGCTTCGCCAGTCTTTTTTGCGCCGACCGAGACGGTCCGTTACCGCAACACAGCCGGTGTGTGTATGTGTGTGATGAGCTCCGCCGCCGACTTGAAACAATTAGCATGTGGGGTTTTATCCTATTAACGCTCGCCTCTGCGACGGTCAAAGGGAAAAGGAAACAGAAAGAGCGGTGAACGGGAGAAGGAGCGTGTGGAGCGACACCGAGGAGAGAGAAAGAGAGAGAGAGAGAGAGAGAGAGAGAGAGAGAGAGAGAGAGAGAGACCGAGGCGAGCGCGAGCGACGGAAGGAATCGCCGTGTCGTTTATGGTGTCGGGCAGACAATGGCGGTGGCGGAGTAGCAACGGAAGATCCGTAGGATCGCCGGGGCAGGATTAAAGCATCGCCCTGCGAGTCTTCAACCGCCGACGAAAGTAAAGCACTTCCCAGCGACGGCCAGACCTTTTGATTTGAATGTAAGAGCGATTTTCCGTGCGAGGAGCTTGAAAATGTAAAAGCCAACCGTTCTCCGGGTTCCGCCGGTGTTACGCGAAAGAGAGTTGTGGATAGTGAAATAGCGCCGAGGGAAAGGGGAGCGGAGGGGAAACGAGAGACGGTGGAAAGAGAACGAGAGTGAAGAAGGGAAGGGGGAGGGAAGGAGGGAGGGAGGGAGAGCAAACGGAGGGGTGGTTAGATATCGCGACTCCAGTAGACAGCGACGGAGAGAGGACAGGCTAACATAATTGCTTTCGCGAAGGAGGTCGCAAATTCGCGCCATTCACACTCGGTCAGTACGGCTGAAAGCGTCCTTCCGGCCGGTAAAGGTTTTCAATACGAAACAGAGCGGCTGGGGCGTCTGGTTTTGAGGACGTCAAAGATCTCTCTCGTGCGCGCTCTCATCCCCTACCGCCTACCACCGCCGGACCCCGCAGCCCTTTTCGATTTTTCTTCCCGCTGCGGCCGCTGCGCGCACCTTGCTGGCGCTGCGCGAGAGAGCCGAAAGCAGATCGCCCCTGGTGGAATATCGATTACCGATATTTATTGCCACGCGGTCAGCATGCGTCGCCTATATATCCGACATTAACCGATCAAACGGCACGATGTACGATTTTCGGAGAGAGCCAGCGAGCCAGCAAGCCAGCGAGAGAGAGAGAGAGAGAGAGAGAGAGAGAGAGAGGGAAGGAGACGGTCAGATATCGCCCGGGTGCATCGCCAACTGATCGGAAGATGATTTTCGCCTGCGATATCTAAACCCGATGACGCCCTGCCCGGACAATGCGTCGACGCGACAGCGCCGCGGTATCGTCGTCGTCGACGTCGTCCTCGGCAATCTCGTCGGTATCTGGCTACCGCTGCCGGCGTTCGGCAGCTATAAGACACGTTCGTGTGACACGCCGCGGTTAGGTCTGGATGGTCGCGTTATGCTCTTGCTTCGACAACGCTGCTTCCTGCGCTTGACAGAAAAATACCGGTTAAGTGTTAAGGCATCGGTTTAAAAAATTGCCATTCACACTTCAAGTTCGTCATCGCTCGCATACATAGTTGACCCGAACGAAAGAATGTTCGTAATTGAAAAATCTTATTTTCGAGAATACAAATAGAATGCTGTGTGTGACTTGACCGAATATTGCTGTCTCTTTCTCTGTGGTGATCCGCAGAGCGAATATTGCGCTTGAGAAAGCCGTGTAGGGTTTGGTTGCGCGACACAGTTTCACTCTCGAGCACTCATAGACAGGCAGTGAAGAGCGTCATTTGCTGGCGGTGCGGTCCTGCTGTGATCTTTTGACGTGGAAAAAACGTGGACGAAGCTTGTGAGATTTTCTCACGAAGTACGTTGCGCTTGATTTCGTTTCATTTCCGATATTTTAAGTATTCCGCGGTGCGGAGAAATGCTTAATCTGACCTTCGGACTGCTGCCATGTCCACCGTGGATTTGTTTCCGACATTTCGCGAACATTTCAGTTCGCTTCTTCAAGGAGGGGAACGACCTGAAACTGTCGGGCGGGTTGTGAATTTCAGGCCGTCTTTCTCCCTGAAGAAGCGAATTGGAACGCTCAACCCGAAACCCGGAGGTCAAACCGCACACAATCATTTTTTAGTTTTATTCCCGAGAATAAGATTCTTTTGATAAAGAAATCTCGAAGTTACGGTTCACGCGCAACGTGATAAAAATGTCCTAACTCTACTGCGTTAAAGTCGCTGCAAAGTTGTCCTCGCTAGATATATCTTGAAAAGAATGCTCATTGCACCAACTTTCTTAAATATTCGGGATAAAGCAATTTTTATTTCGTATTTATTAGTATCCAGCGCAGATGCATCTTGAAATTCCCGTAAATGTGTCCTACGTCAAAATTTCGTACATTTGTATGATATATCCTTTTGATGGCTATCTTCATTGTGTGACTGGGCCAATCGCGTCTCTTTCGGAGCACCATGGGGGTTCCTCATTTTTTGGTCTACGTGAGCGAAAAGTAACACTAATATTTTATTATTGGCAAGCATATTCGGCCGAGTAATATTCCCAGTATTTTTCCTCGTGTATCGATATGTCGACGCGATATCGGGCGTGGCGTTTGAGAAAACAAGGAAAGCACGTTTATCGCTGCGAGAGGTCGCCCGGTTCTCGAGAGGAAATTCTCAAAAGGCAAGCGCAATCGCGAGTGGAGGAGAAACGTCATCGCCGAGAGAAAAGAATAGTTGGAAATAGAGAGGAAGGTGGTTAACGTTGCTAAAATTATAATGATCCCTAGTCTCCTAATGTAGTCTCAACTACATATCTTCTCGTCGTTGCGACAAATATACGTTGCAGTTACGATATACACATAGATGGTTATATAATTATTATCATCGACATTTGCTAGAAAAAAACAGTTCTCCGACTACAACTCTCCCACTGTGCGATCATAGTCGCAAATAGCAAAAACGTTTTTTTTTTTGCCGGTGCACGATCTTTAAAAATCGCCGCAGGCCGATTACGGGCAACTTTGAGCGCGTCGCTCGAAGCGACGTCGCTCTTTCAACGAAACGAAGCGACCGCGGGGCGACGAGGAGGGAGCCGGGGCCTACACGTAAAATTTCACGATAATGCAGCGTATTTTTCCCTCCCCTCCTCCTCCTCCTTCTCCTCCTCCTCCTTCTCCTCCTCTTCTTTTTTTTATCAAGACATCGCGCTCCCCGCCTCGTCCCTCGTGTACATATGTATCGCGATGTCAAACCACGAGATATGAACGTTTGCGGCGCGGCCTGCCCGTAAAAAGCGTAATTTACCGGTTGCATTTTGCAAGACGTCGCGCTACGCGCGGCCGGAAAGCATCTAAACCGTATGTCTTATGCGCCGTATTCTTCTTGCTCGTAAATGCGGGCCGTAGCGAAGGCGCCGGGGCGCTCACCCTCCTCGGCGCCGCTTAGCCCAGCCAGCCCTACGGCTGTCGTAGGAAACGCTTTGTCTAGCTATCGCATAATACGCTGCGCGAAATGTGCCGAACATAATATCCGTCTCTGACGAGAGCGTTCGCGCGGCAAGGAAGAGCGATGCGACGAGGGGTGATCGGCGTTTGTATTCGATCTCGCGCGATTTGCCCTTTTTCTCTCCTCTCCTCCTGCCTCCCCCCCCCCCCCCCCGCTCGCGCAGATCGTTCTCCTCCATCATCGTACGGCATGATTTTTACTCGCGTCCGTGCCAAGAGAAGGAGAAAGATAGAGCAAAAGCAAGGGGGAGGGCGGGGGGAGCGCCCCCTCCCCCCTCCGGGGAGTTCCATGCGCTTGTTACTCGGGAAACTTTTAACCCGATTCACTCGGTAGTTTTCTTGATATCTAATGGGGGAGTTTCTCAAACTCAGTAGTCGCAATTGCATTACTTAATCGATCATATAAAACGATTCCCGCTTCGACGTGTCATTGTCGGGTGAATTGACGGTGTAGCTGGGAGCGAGGGAAACGAGAGAGAGAAAGAGAGAGAGAGAGGGAGAATGGAAACTTAAACCGAGTAAGTTTAAAACAGCGCGAACTTTGTAAACCGTGTAATAAAAGACGATATAAGTTTATAAAGGCAATATTACAGTGCGCCGAACGTTTACGAGGCGGATCACGCGCGCGCGTGAAATTTTTTTAAAGCGCTTTACGCAATTAATCCTATTAGCCGCGTGCGTTGTCTTGCGGAATTTTCGAAAAGAGGGGGAAAAAATAGTCCCTCCAACGCGACCGTCTTTGTAATATAACGAAAAACTGCGACAGAGAGAGAGAGAGAGAGAGAGAGAGAGAGAGAGAGAGAGAGAGGGAGAGGGAGAGAGAGAAGGAGAGAAGGAGAGGGAGAATAATAAGGGGAGACCGGAGCGGACTCTCCGTCTTTCTCAACAGAAACGCAAACAAGTCAAGATGCAGTCAAGGACCGTAGAAATATTACAGGAAATGAAAAGGGGGGGGGGAGCGGGGGAGTCTGTAAGATTCAACATCGCGGAGAACGCGCAGGAGCGAGTGCATCTGGCATCAATCTGGATATTGTAAACTGCTTGTTTCACGATAACGAGATCAACGTGTCGTTCCTTCCGGCAGGGATGAACTCGGGCGAGATGCGATTTATGCGGCCGCCTTTGTGTGCTCTCGCGTGTAAAAATCATCCAGATCCAGAGATCGTCGAGACCGCGGGCGAAGGTACATACGGTCTACGTTTTCGTTATTAATTTGCCGCCTCGCGCGCTCCGCTCTCGCCCCTCCTCTCGGCGTCGAGTAATCACGTCGCGCGTTATTTGTGTAATGTCGCGCGCACGGCAGATTGCGAGGTATAATATATCGGAAAGGTCTCCCACGGAGGGGGAAGGGCGTTCGCGCCGCGCCGCGCCGTTCCGTATGAAAAGCGTAAAATTACTGTCCGATACGGGGACGCGCGATACACGAACGGATCAATTTCCCGGCGAAATCCGTATCCTGGAGATATCTTTCCCCGGCGACGTAGACGCAGACTCGCGTGAAGGAAAGGAGAGATTTCGCGCCACGCGCGAAAAATATACGCGGCACCACGTAGGGGAAATAAATTAGGTACCTTGGTAACGAAGACCCGGGAACTGAAGACAGAGTCAATTATCGAGGACCCCGGCGGTCTCCCGGGAGCGCGCGCCTTCATAGGATATCCTCAAATCTCGATGCGGGGTCTTGGCTTTCGAGCAAACAGCGCGATTCGGATTATATTAATTTGCGCGAATTTGAGAAATTTCCGCCTCGATCGAGGAAACCGTTCTACCGTTCTACCGGCGCCAGGAGCGGCTCGTTGTAAGGTGGTGAATGACCCAATTAGCGGTCCGAGTAATCTCGTCGTGGAAATAAATTAATAAATTTTTCCAAGTTAACATTTTTGTAATTAGTTGGGCCAAGACGATGTGGCTTCGCAGATGATGGATTACTTCCGCTTCCATTATCGCACATTAAAGGGCGTTGTGACTCCGTGTGAAATGAATGAAAACATTAATTGATTAATTAATTAATTAATAATACACGTCTTGTGAGCCAAAGGGACACGCAGTCGATTGTGTTGGAAATCTTGCAAACGTTTGAGATCTTAATTGCTTCGTATTTTTTTATAATTTGCGGAAAGACTGGAATTTATCTCTGATATTTCCTCACTCACACACACGTACACATACACACGGAATAACTGAAGTATAATACCATCTAGCGACGATTTGGTTTTGTTTTTTCACACCGACAGTTTAGTATTGAGAAAGTTACGGAATAACTGTTGCAGCTTTAACAAATGTACGTACGATATTAATTATCAAGTTGCAAAATGTCGGCGAATAACTGTACGAACCGTCATCGTAAGCAGCACGTTTGCAATTATGGACGCGTTCCAGCATTTACTGCGGCGCTATATCCGACAGTTTTTACAATAATATAATATGTGAAATTTAGAACACTAGGAAAACACGTGTTTGCGGCACGAATACGAAGCTCGTATTTGCCGACTTATTAATGAAAATGAATGCAATTGTCGTAAATTGGGACACTGTCGCTAATTGGGACATTCGCCTTGTTACGCGCCGTTCCGAGTGCGATGAAAACGCGGGATTCGCGTCGGGCCGTAAATGACTTGATGACTTTCCGGAAGGGAGAAAAAGAAGACGTTTTAAGCGCGCGACGCGCGGTGCTCAATGCATCGCGAGAACTACCCGATTGGATCGAAGAATAGCTCGAAGGATTACGCTTCCACGAGAGAGACAGACAGACAGACAGACAGACAGACAGACAGACAGACAGACAGAGAGAGGGAGAGAGAGAGAGAGAGAGAGAGAGAGAGAGAGAGAGAGAGAGAGAGAGAAAGAGAGAAAGAGCGAGATCGGCATCTGGGTCGTCTATTTAGCCGCATCTGATACGCTACGTTTGCTTGTGAATCCCCGTGCAATTGTAATCGGAGACAATTCTGATACGGTGTCAAAGCGACACGAGCGCGAAACAACAAGCAGGGCTCGGCTTCTATCTATAGCGTGATTCTTGCGCGTGATATCCGCTTACAATCTCGCTTATCGATCTGCTCAGCAGGCATACGGCTTACACGTCTCGCGTCCGATATTTAAAAGCGCGGCCGATCAGCGCGCGTTTTCGCGCGCGGCCCTGCTTTTAATTCGACACGCATTTCCGCCAAACACCGCCCGCCCGGCTCGCTCGCAAAAACGCAAACCCGGATTGCCGGGCGCAACGCGAGCGTAACGCGAGCGACGGGAGGGGGGGGGGGTTTGCATGCGCGACATTGAATGCTCACAGAACAGTCACGAGACCGGCGGATGATCTCCCGGGGAAGAAACGCGAGAAATACAGGGCGTGACGATCACGAGCGATCGCCAAGGGTGCCTCGCTCTTATCGAATAGACGGGTCTCGTTTACACGGGTTTGCCCGAGCGCGAGTAAACACGACGCGGGAACGCGCGGCGGCAGCTTTCTCGCACGCGTTCGGTCGTTAAAAATTTCAGACGCATCCGCATCCGCGCGCGAGAGAGAGAGAGAGAGAGAGAGAGAGAGCGAAAGAGCACGGGGGGACAGAAGAAGTAGGCCAGCAGTCGCCGGCGCCGCACTCCTTATCTGATTTTTGCGGGGGCAACGTCCACTTTATACCCTCGTATTTTCCGCCTCGACGTGGTAATCAGAAAGATCTATAGTTACATCGCCACTGTGTGTGAGGGCTTTTCTAGCCGGCGTTATGTACGCCCAGTGGTAAATAGAGGACCGAGGGAGGTTACACTGCGAAATGAATTATCATCGCGCTGAGACGCGCGTCACGTGCGAGACAATCGCGTGTACTTTGGTTTGTGTGTGTGTGTGCGCGTCCATCATCGACGTAAAAATATGTGAACGGAGCACATTCTACGAGGGGAAGGCGGTAGGAGAGAGATAGGGTCGCGGTCTTTTTTCCTCCGTGGCTTCTTCGGATACACTCGGCTTTGCGCCAGCTCGCGCTGCAACCGTGACGTTTGCGACCCAGCGGAGTCGCGACTTTGAAAGGCCTCGCCACGTCAATTTATCAATAAGCTGTCAATGCGCTGCGAGGCCAAGTGAAGCACATGTGAACCGAAACGGTGGCGAGTCGAGTCGAATGACCCGGAGTACCGCAACTTTGCCTTCGTTGCAAATTGGCACAAGCCCCGTAAATTAACAGCAAACGCACCTGGCCAGAGGGCGTCATTTCACGCCGATGATATACAGACTGGCCGAAACACAAGGACGGTCCGTGTGTGTGTGCAGGTCAGATGAAATTCGGCCACGTGAACCTCGCGAATTATTAATTAAAAAGAGGCGTTACACGACACACAGTCAGCAATTTCTCGCTCGAGATTCTGCGCGGCTGTCTGCAAACTGGCGGAGGATCCAGTTCGACTTGAGCGCAAACGTGTCAGAGGACGAGTCACTCGTTACATTTCTTGTAGCTGGAGAGTCGCACGGTGAAAGAATTATTATCAGTATTTTTTAACGAGTATTGCTGTAACGTTTTGGTTAAAACAACAAGATACAGTTGTGACCAAAGAAAAAAATAACTACAATTTTGATAACGTTAACTGTTTTTGTCTCTCAGCCAAGTAACGAAGAGGTGGACGCGATCCGGTCGTAGAGGTGCGCTCGGTCTTATCTCGAGCAGGGCGAAAGAGAATGAAGGGGAGGGGGAGGGGAGGGAGGAGCGTCGCTATTAAATCTCTCGCGAGATCTCCGCGCGGCGTAGGCGGTTCTCGAATTAAAAGTTTAAGCCTAGCTTACGCTTTCTGACCAATCGATCACGCACGCGCGACGAGGCTGACATTTCGAGCCACTTTGTCGTCGGGCAAGATTATAAGCGCTCGTTTAGGAGGAACGCGCGCGCGCGCGCGCGCGCGGCCCCACTCACAGCCTCTTTTCGAGATTTCCGCGTTCCGCCGGGTCAAGGAGAAGCCTCCTAATAAAGAACCGAGCTCTCCTCGCGCGCGAGCTTTTATTCCCTGAAAAACCGATCGATCGCTCGGCAATTTAATATCACCGCTCCCGATACGCTCCGTGCGGGAAAAGATGTCGCTGCCGAGATGTGTGCAAACCGACACAGCAATCGGGATCGCTCCGCTCGATGAATGAGAAATTCGCTCGCTCCGCCCGCTCGCAACCGCGAGCGCTGTCGTGCGTGAATAAACGCCGCGGGAATCATTCCTTTTCCGCGTGGTTAGCGCGGCCGCCGTCTTCGCTTCCCGGCCGGATGAATCCCGAGGCCGACAGACGTCGGGCCCGAAAAAAAACACGAAGAGTTGGCCGCGCGCGCGCGCGCGCAAGTAATTACGAGATGTGCGGAACCCTTTCCCGGATTCGCGCAACTCTCGAGGACATTAGGTGCGCTCTTCGCGGAGAGATCGATCCCGTAGCCCGCCTGCAACACGGAAACGCTTCTTCCTTGATAAATTTAATTTACATCGGGTTAACTTCGGAACAGACAGCACGCTCCAAGTTTTCTCCCGCGCGTTCGCGCACTCGCGACGAGTGGCAGGGCAGGGCAGGGCAGGGAGGGAGGGAGGGAGGGAGGGCGCGAGCGCAATTGACGATTATATCCAGTCAGCGAGCGGGGCTGGAGAATTCGCACTTTTTTTTCCCCGGCGAACTTTCGAGTTGAGTGAAGCACAAATTAAGGAGGGAGGGGACCCCCCGCTGCCGATGCGCGACACTCGCGGCGCCGCTCGCGAGAAAACCTCACTGCCTCTCGTCCGGTCGAGAAGATCTCGTTAATTACCCCGCTGTCCCCGCCCGCGCGAGTAAGACGAATCAACGCAGTTTTTTGATCGGCCGCGCTCATCAGCGCGACGCTCGTTAATTCGCGCGCTAATTCGCGGTAACGTCCTGTTCCCGGACGCCTGCTCGCTCGAGCGACAATTTTTCCGTTC
Organism: Harpegnathos saltator; assembly: GCF_003227715.2. Classification (NCBI taxonomy): domain Eukaryota; kingdom Metazoa; phylum Arthropoda; class Insecta; order Hymenoptera; family Formicidae; genus Harpegnathos; species Harpegnathos saltator. The sequence goes on from NW_020230126.1 coordinate 1,125,924, forward strand.
GCATTAGCCCGCCGGAGAGAAGCAATAACGTCTCTTTATCTCGACTCTCCGCGCGCGAGCGCGCGCGTGAGAGAGAGAGAGAGAGAGAGAGAGAGAGAGATTGATCGATTGATTGAATTTTATTAGCTTTCTCAGCTGTTACAATACACGTAAGATTCTAAGAACTAATTTAACACTAGCTTACACCTAAAATATGCTTCTTTAGTTTTCGTTTGAAATGCTCCAATCTCTCGCGATATCTTATCCCCATCGTTAAATTGTTATGTATCTTTATTCCATTATAAAACATTTCTGCGCATTATTTGTTCGACGAAATTGAATCCCAATATCTTCCCATTGCCTCGTCTGCCTACCGTTTGTATTACTCATTTGTACTTACTATTTGTATCTTATTTCTTAAATAATTTTCTTATTTCTCAAATAAGAGAGAGAGAGAGAGAGAGAGAGAGAGAGAGAGAGAGAGAGAGAGAGAGAGAGAGAGGGAGAGAGAGTCGTGAACCATCTTCTCCGGCACGCGGATATTTTATTCCTTCTGCTCTCGGGAGCCCCCGCAGCTCCCGTTTTCTTTACTCGTCCCGAATATTCCTTCCTCTTATTTTGTTGCCACCTTCACACACACACACACACACACACACACACACACACACACACACACACACACGCACACACGCATACACATATATACACACGCGCAAGCATACGCCCACAGCGGTGTTCTCTCTCGGCGACCCTCGCGCTTGGCGTGTCTTGGCGCGCTCGCGCCATCAAGCTTGCACGTGACAGCGTTTACCATCCGGTCGGCTTTAAATCAATAATCCCGAAGACGAAGTGATATGAGAGCAGCAGTTTGCCGGTGTAGTTAGCGAGGCAATGCAAGTTGGGAATGTCCACATGCAGCCGGGGGTAATTGCGACATTAAATTCAATTTGGTACCGCGCCGCGCGCGGATGCGCGTTGCGAAATTGCGCTCGAGTTCTTGGCGATTCGTCGATAGCTCGCCACGAGAGAGAATCGGGGAGCGAGACAGAGAGACAAAGAGAGAGAGAGAGAGAGAGAGAGAGAGAGAGAGGGAGGGAGGGGCGAGGGAGAAACAACACGGCGCGTCAGCGGCGATTATCGGCGCGTTTTAGCGCGTTCGCTTTGCGCTATAATGAACACGTCCCAAAGATCCGCCCTTCAGCTCCACAGGACACGCTAAAGTACACGTTTATAACGTTCGGCCGCTGAATTTCCCGTTTAAGCCAGACTCTCGCGCAATTACCCACGGTCTCTTCATTGAACGGAGCGCGCGGCGGCGGCGGCGACGGCGGCGGCGGCGCTTATGGCTCTTAGCGGTCTCGAAAACAGGAAGCGTAAAGTTTTCATAATAACGCATCCTCTCCGTTAGATAGGGAGAGACCCAATTGCCACAGGATGCACACAGGGTCCGCCGGCACAAAGGTCCGCCCCCTTTCTTTTTTCTCTCCGCCCGCCTCGGCCGCATCTACACGGAACAGCGAACGCTTATGTGAACCCTTACTCGACGTGCGTGCGCGCGCGAAGGAATAATTTTAGAAAAGATTTCCTCATTCTCTTCTCAAAGGAGACGGGGAGAGAAATGGGATAAACCGTTTTAAACACTTACCGCGCGCGCGAGGCAAGCGAGCGCGCGCGGCCTTCGACGGCCGCGACGCCGCCGGCCCGGAGATTAATCGGAATTTACGGTGGCGAGCCTTCGCGTCCGAAAAGTGTAAATATGATGTATCGGCCGTCGTTTAAAATATAAGTGCGCGCCGAGAGAGGAGAGAGAGGAGAGAGACGCAGCGGCAGCTCGCTCTTCCTTCCGCGCGACGCGTGGAGTTAAAATGGCGCTAAATCTCGCCAGAATTCGCGCGTAAAGTCTCTCATCGAAGTCGCGTGTGTCTGAATTTCTGCGCGCGCGGATTTCTTCTTACCGCTTTCCTTCTTTTCTTTTTCTCCTTCTTCTTCTTTCATCGTCAGCTGATAACGACCGCGATGAAGTCTGCGTTTCAGCGCGACTAAGACAGTTTCTTCTATTTTAACTATTTAACCCGTCACGACGGACGATTTGCGGAGCGCTAATGGAGAGAGAAAGCCGTCGTTAATAAAATATTCGTTAGAACATGTGTCCGCGGTGGTTATTTTTCTTTTCTCGCAAATGCGCGTAAAATATTATATCGCTCCTCGAAACGGCTGTGTACGATCGCGCGCGTGTACAGCTATGAACGTATAAAAGTCGTTCGGCATGGCGCATACATCTGGCTGATATGCTCCATGGATTATTACTTTTATTTTTGGCCTTCGAGCACGGCTCGTCAATACCGATTCGGATGAACGAATTTTTCTGGCATTATATGCGTACGAGTCCTTTATTAAAACCTTCGACCGGCATGTAGATTTAATGTAATAAAATTGAATTTCGCAAACGAAGCGTTATTGCCACTGCTGCGGATCTTGATGTACAAGTCGCTTCAAAAACGCTCATTAAAGCACGTTCATTAAACACGTTGCAGAGTTCAGTGCGCGTACTCCCCCCCCTCTCTCTCTCTCTCTCTCACTCTCTCTCTCTCTCTCTCTCTCTCTCTCTCTCTCTCCCGCTCGCAAGCACACGCGCGCGCGCGTACAAACGGACATGTTCGCGCGTAATTTTTGTAATAGAAGAAAAAAATGTTGCGGGGAAAGGGGGGCAGTGACAAATCAATTGCAATTACTCGGATGCGCTATAAAATAGCACGAGTCAATTTCGCGCGCAGCGCGCGAGCGAGCAGCATCATCGCCATCGGGGCGGAGAGCTTTCACGTTTCGAAACGGCCGTGTCCTGCGCCGCGTGCCGACACGCGCGCACAACATCACCCGCGCGTTTTTAATAATGAAAGGTATAAATAAACCATCCGCATTTGCGTGGCAGAGAAATATCATCTTGCGTCGGGTTGGCGCGTGAAACCGTTTTTCGGATTTATCCGGCATCATTTCTCTGGCAATCTGCCTGGCTTGCGCAAATACATATTTCTCTCTCTCTCTCTCTCTCTCTCTCTCTCTCTCTCTCTCTCTCTCCTCCCTCTCTCTCCTCCCTTCCCTCCCCCCTCTCTCGTCCTGGTTGAGTTAACTTCGCCGCTCGGAGGACGAGCCATCGACGATGCAATTTATATTGCGTGAATTACGGCCATTTCGAAAATCGGCGCACGTGGTAAGGCCGCGCGAGATACGCGATGAAAACTTTAACGCGGGATATTACACGCGCGTTTGAATCAATTTTTCTCCGCTGCGCGAGAACGCGACCGCGACCACGCCCGGGCGCGCACTTGAGACTCCGCCGGCTCTTTTCTTGCGGCGAGCATTTTTGCATCCGGCCGGGGCCGCGCGCGACTTTATTCGCATAATATGCTAATGTCTCAGGGGACGCGGATATTACCGATCTCTCACGGTGGCTCGTATTCGCCGAACGTAGGTACGCGCGCGCGAGGCGTATCACCATTCGCAGAAATTGCCTGACCGATCGGAACTTGCACTTTGAATGTCCTTCGGGGTCGAATGATGATTACGACCGGAGGATCGCCCCGATGCGGTGGAGCGTCGATTAGGCAAATGCGGGAGAATTTCACCGCAATCAGACCTGACGGAAGTGTATCGAAGCGCTGATTCACTTAATCGCGCCTCGGCTACTTTCGCCGGAGAGCGTCGGACGTCTCTCGGCGTCATTTTGACTGGGCGAATATGCGATTAAGAGCGGTCGAAGCGGCCTGCGAGTAATTGAATGTTTCTAGATGAGACACGTTGCGACATTCGCAGACGAAGCTTTCGCTTTCTAATCGTCTAAGCGCTCTAATAAGTCGAATAACACACTAAGAATATTATTTATGCAGAATGAATTTAACTCGTGTGATCATTTGTGTACGATTCATCAAACTGAACGAAAAATGCATCCTTTGCCATTTTACAAGCAATCGCGATATTGATATATTAAGGGAACCGGAGAGTCAAATTGCAGAAAAATCGTGTTTGTTTTTGATGATTTTTTGTGACGAACTGAATAAATGTGCGAGAATGAAAATTTTAGGTATATTTATGAGGCAACATATGAAGAATAGAAAAATTTTGTTTATTAACAAATATTCATATAAATATACGATAAATATAGCTGAAATATACTCTCCTTTTTCTTTTTCAAGTTGTTTTTGCAGTGATATCTTGGCTCTCGATGGTCCGATTAGAGCGAATTTTAGCTAGAAATCTTGAGGAGGCTTATCATTATCCGGTGAACCACTACAAAAAAAATCGAACAAAATTAACAAAATAGAAGCATAATAGCAGCTATTATTAGGAAAAAATCCAAATTTTTCAGTTCTTTTAGAATAAAAGAATTAATATCTCGAAATGAAATATTTTGACGTAATAATTGTTCATGGTTCATCTGAGAGCCAGATGAACAGATATTATTGCTTTAAATTTTCAAATTGATACGAAGCTCAGTTTCGGAGAAATCGTTGCAAAAAGTTGAACAACAAAATTTCGAGAAAAACGCGTTAAAAATTTAAGTGGACGTATATTTGGATGAGTATTTGTTAATAAACAAAATTTTTCTACTCTTCATATGTTACATAAATATATCTAAAATTTTCATTCTTGCACATTTATTCAGTTCGTCACAAAATATTATCAAAAACAAGCACGATTTTTCAGTAATCTCTCCCTCCAGTCCCCTTAATTGAAGAAAATTGGCGCATTTCAGACATCTTGGACGAAGCTTCACTTAAAAAGTTCGTTCGTTCGCTAATTTTTTTTCGTTATTTTACCGTCAATGACACACACGTAACAATCCTTCGATTGCAACGAGACAATTTGGCGTAAGGTGAATGTCCTAATTAGTGAACAGGTGACCTCGTCGTGAAAATAAATTATTAATCAAGCCAAGTGCGCGAGATTGATTTTGTTGGAAAGCTTGATCACTTGACTTTTTAATTGTGTTATATTCTTCTAATTTGTGGGAAGATTTTAATTCATTTATATAATTTCGTTTTAAAAATGACCCAAGCTCCGCTTAGTGACACGCGACTGTTTGATTTAGTTTTCTCATTAGCAGTTTTGCGTTGAAGAAGTCAGAAAATTGTACGCTCGTAGTTACGATGTTCCCGCATTTATTGTGGCTTTTATTTTTATGCGAAACTTATTACAACCAATAATACATAAAATTCAGAGTAGGGTGTGTGTTTAGGACGAATATGGACGAATCGTACTGACTTTATTAATAAAAATTAAATTTAGAAATACGTCAAGTTCAAAGTAAGGACATATATTTATAGGGTAAATGTGGATTCGCATATCAGTCGATTTATTAATCGACAACTTGATCATTAATTCAGCTTGACTGGTAAGCTGAATTTCGCAAAAGTATTTAAAATATTAAGCAATCGTTAAAATTATGTCTAGAAGTTTATTAGGAAAAGAACGTTAAATAGCGAAAGTACAGAAAACTTTCATCTAAAATCTGTAGAGCAAAAATAGCGGCATAATGAACAAACATAATTTTTACAATGACAAGTTACATAATTTGTGGACAAGATTTCGTTTTGGTCGTCCATATTGATCTGAGAACTCGCCGTTTCGAATGTTTATCTCGAAAACTCATCGCTGAAAAGAGCCGGCTGAAAACCCCAAAAACATTTCCAAGTTTTTGTAAGACCTTACAACATTTTTTTCCGATTTCACATCGGCCGCTCTGGCAGATCGCGTATCTCCGTCAATGAAGGAAAACCGGGCGTACTTGTCGCGAAGTAGGATCATCCGCCTCGCACGTTTCTCCCGTAATTTCGCATCGGGAGCGCGTTAACGGGATAAATATATGCTCGGATATCGGGCCGCACAGGGCGCGAGTGCATCGTCACTCTCGATCAACGGCGTGGCGAGGAAGAGAGAAGTGAAGTGCTGCGAAAGGAGCCGCGGTGCTTTTCAGCCGGGGCTCGCTCCGCTGATCGATGGTTGTAACACGGGCGAGTAGTATCAGAGGGCTTGTAGACGACGCGGCGCTTTGTGAAAACGTTCATATTTCTCGTTCGGAGGGGATATCGCGGTCTCATTGAGCTCTCGACGCGACGATAGTCCGAGCGAAGAAACGACGACATCGGGCCTAGGCGAAGATAAGTACACGAGGGGGGGGATCGCCAGAGCCCGGCCGTTGCTCGGTCAGGTCCGCGTCGTGGCGATGACAGCGCGATATGTCAAACCATTGTCCCCCTTCGTTCTCTCTCGTTACGTCTCTCTTGTCGCTTCCGTTTTTCCGCCGCAGCGAGCCGCAAGAACCGACGGTCGCCGGGGGACCGACTATGCGCGCCGCTGCGCGCGAAACGACGCACGGCCGCGCGGCGTTTTAATTTCTAAACGCTGCCGCGCTTTACGTCGATTTCCACCGTGCAGGAGCGACTCCTGGACGAACACGCGCGTGTATCGAGCCGTAGAACTCTCGAGGCCCCGATGTGGTAACCCAGATGTTCCCGAGTAGGATTATTCCTCATTATTGTATTACGTTACGATGTACAAAACGCGAACATCTGCGTTCCTCAACCCGAGCGAGAGAGAAGTGGGGGGAATTTACTCCTATCTCTGTGATGACGAGTTGTCGGCGTCGTTCTGGTGGCAATTTTCTCCCAAGCCCGACTAGAAATTTATCCCATGGTCCTGATCAGGTTAACCTCATTTGGACATCAGGTCCCAACAAGGTAATACTATCGGGTCTTGGTAAATCATGTAACGCAGCGTGGATATCAGGACCTTAGTAAGGATTCATAGTCAGGTCCTTATTGAGTTACCTTATGGAATCCTTATTACGTTTTCCTTTTTTTTTTCTAAATTATGGCTCCTGATCACTCGCCACGGCTATATTGGATGATGATATTAGAAGTAAGAAATGACAATGCTGAAAATTCTTTCATGTCATTTCCAAATAAAAAGATTTGCATGAAATAATATTTTAGATCGCTTGAGCGATCTAAAATATTATTGTGATACTTGTAAAATGTTTTGGAAAAGAAACATAAAATGAATGTCATAAAGTATCACAAGGTGACAAGACATAAAGTGGTGTTAAAGAGAAAAGTTGCATGTCACGTTAATTTTACAACTATTTATTGACTGCTAAAAAAGGATAGTTTCTGTAGCATTTTACGAGTATATTCAAGTGATCTGAAGTGTTTTTTCAATGCAAACATCTTTATATTTGGAAATGACACCCGAAAATTGTTTTGTCAAAATTTGATAATGCAAATCATATTAGATACAATGAATAAGATCCCGACAAGGACCTGATTAACTGAACCATATTATATCTAGTTTGATACATTAAGGTCCTAATGTGGACCCAATCATAACCTTATGAAGGTCTTCCTTACTTATTTGTCGTTAGGACATTATAAGGACTGACTTACTTAGGATCACCTTTCATTCACCCTATTAGGTCCTTATCAATGTTAGGTGAACCTGATCAAAATTTCTAATCGGGACGTTGCTCTGCGGTTCGAAATTCGCGGATATGAAAGATTTGTTGCTACCTTCGTGCCTGTGGCGTTGTTAAAAAAAAAAAGAAATCAGAGCGCCGCGTAGGATTCCTCACTCGTGCGTACTCACTCACGCATAGAATATACAAAATACGCGTCTGCACTTCCGCCCTGGAGCGACGGGGGAGACGCAGAAGTGCGGGAAGCTCGCTAGGAGACAAATAAATTCGGCGAACTCTCGGCGACCGCTCGGCCGGCGTTTTATTTCTTCCCCCAGCGAGAACCGCATCTATAAAGCCTTTCATCCCTCCGCCGTGTTCACGACGAACACTCGTTTCGTCTTTAAGGCAGAGTAATTTGGGAAATATGACTTCCGCGATAAGTTTTTCCAAGTTTTACAAGCCTCGTAAAAGGTCCAGCCGCGCTCCAGCTCCAGTCCGCGGCCCGCTTCGCCGGATCGGCGTACTTTTCGGGCAATAAATAAGGGCGGCTAGTTGCTCTGGCGCGCGCGCGCGCTGTGTGTCTGAGAAGTTTCCGGCGAAATCCGGCGAAATGACCCGTGGCGGAATCGCGGCCATTGATTTCGAGCCGGATAAATGTGTATTCGCGTGTATTTGCATGCGCCGAAACGCCGCGCCGATACGCGGTTCGTGTCGTAAAAAGCAAACGGGGGCAGACGCGACTGGCGAGTTCCTCCGCGCGGCTTCGCCTCGATTTTACTGCGACCGATACGCGATTACTCTCGGCTTTGCGAAATGAAAATCCGCCGCGTATGGACGCATTCGTCGCGTTCCCAACCGCGAGCTCTCTCTCTCTCTCTCTCTCTCTCGTGCCTCCTCGCGCGTCGCTCGCAAATTATTGTTCCACGCGCCTCAAATAATTGGCCATTCTGGCGTGCGCAATTTTATACGGCTCTTGATGAATCTCTCGTGTGCGCGAGAGGGAGAGAGGAGCGAGAGCGGGAGCGGGAGGGGGGAGGAGAAGGGAAGTCGACAATAATAATCCATTAGGTGGCATAATCGGAAACGCACTTATAGCGCATGAAAGTGTAAAAGCCCAGACTCGCCGAGTCTGTGTTGGCAGGAAACGAAAGTTAGATCGAACAAAGCAATTATAGTCTTGAAGTCGCTTCGCGCACTACCTGAAAGTTCTAACCGCATCTGGTATTCATCCGAAGGGACGTAATAAAGGAGGGAGTAAGACGGGCAGCATGCTCTCCGGAGAAGTTGCAAAACTTTCCGTTTCCTCGTCGCGTCGGCTTAAAAAGTCACCCACCGATTGTCGATCGCTGAACGTCGCCTAATATTTGCCAACTTCGGGGAGCATATCCTCCTTACATATTTACCGAGGTAAGACGAGCCGCGCGCCGAGACACACGCTCGCGCGAACAAGATATCGCGCGCGATGCGACGCCGTCTACGAAATTAAGGCGATGGGCGCGCTACTCGTTCTAGCAGAAAACTTTCCCGGCCGGCTCAAAGTGTTATTAATTCCCCGCGATACGTAAAGCAATATCACGTCCTCGCGCCGTTGCAGCGGCGGCGGCGGCGGCGAATTATTATGAATAAAATGTTTCTCACGGAATAATAATACGGCGGCAACGATAACAACAGCTGATAAATAAAGTAGCCGGGCGTGTTCGACGCGACGTCCGAAACGCGATAAATCCAGATGCGCGAACGTCGTCTCCTTTCCGAAATTGCCGACATAATATGCGTTTGAGCGGCCCGACAAAGGAGCGCGCTTTTATTTCGGAAACTACTCACGGCCGTATGAGAGCCTCCGCTTTAAAACATTATAATTATATTTTCCGCAAGGAACCTCGCGAGGTAAATGAAAGTTAAATCAAAGTCTTGGCTCCGGGCACAATGGTCGAGGGAAACATTGAGAAAGCGAAAGAGAGTTAGAGAGCGAGAGGGGGGGAGGGGGGGATAAGAGTGCGGATGTTGAAAGTCTTTCTCGGCGAGCTGTGTATCGGTCTTACTTATATCGCGAGTTACGAAATAATCTAGATACATGAGCAAGATGGAACACCAAGAGGAAGAGAGAGAGAGAGAGAGAGAGAGAGAGAGAGAGAGGGAGGGGGGAGGGGGGAGGGAGAAAGTACAACACACACTTAATACGAAATACGCACCGTGTTCGCACGCGAGTGTCCGTCGAGTGCCGCGCGAATTCAAACGAGAAAAATTTGACACTCGCGCGTGCACGCGCGATTTGAAACGTCACGCAAAAACGCGAACGCGCTTTGCTCGGAAATATTATTTCGCGCGCACTTTAAAGTATCGAGCGACTGTGCACTTGGGACATTTGCACTTTGTAACCACATCGGCGAAATATCACGCTGTAAATGCAGGATCAACTGCAACGCGGTAATTTGTTTCACGATGACATCGCGCGCCGTATAATGTATGCATGCATGCATGCATGCATACGCGTACGGCAATATGTAAAACCGATAATTGCTAAGATATAATTAGCTTCTTTCTGCCGGGACACGCGCATTAAAACTGATAACCGGTATTCACGGTCCATCATCGCATTTGACAAATAGTCATAGCTTCATGAATCTCCGATTATTCGGCAATCTGTATACTTATTGGCTTGTTCGGAAAGTAATTTCGGTTTTTCGCATGAAGATGAAAGACGATGTTTCTAACAGAAAGGAAAGTTCTATTTCGTTGGCCGTTTGTTCCAACACCTTCTGCCATCTTTGAGGTCAATTTTTGATGCGACGTCAAACAACAACAGACTTGACAGATTCCAAAGCAACCTTTTCCCAAACTAAGCTTGAAATGTGCGTTGTAAAAATGTAGAATAATTTTCTGCCTTAGAATGAGATCAACTGCTTAAAAAGGCAACAACCAGCACCATCTATTTGAAGAAACCTAAATTACTTTCCGTACTACAACCCAATATTTCATGCCGGAGATTTATCCGGCCGGGCGAAGAAACGGCGAAGCAACGAAGTCCGCGAGTGCGAATCTGCGTGCGACCGATTTGCGCTCTCGCTGAAACATCGCGAGGAACACACAGTTGCTCGAGTTTCATCGACATCATCGTCAATTTCATCGATCGTACGAAACGAGAGATTGCGAGAGACAAGAGAAAAACAACTAGACCGGCTGAAGGCGCAAACGCGCTGAAACGCGCGGAGATGGTAAATCGCAATGCCGCGGCGAAAGTTCATGATGCGACAGGCGCAGATAAAGGCTGCTATTTGTTACAATTAGGTTCTCTTCCGCGGGCTGCAGACGGTGTGTCTCCAGGTTGCACTTGCTCACTTCACCTCAGGCACTTCTTGTCCCCGTCCTTGCACTCGGCACCCTCGTATGCATTCAAGCGTCTCCGTCACCTCGAGCGTGTCTCAAATGGAATTACGTGAAATGGCGGTCGCGTTTTCGTAATATTCGGCGGCACCCTCGTTTCCCGTCGCGCGACTTGCATTATACTTTAGCGACGTCAAGTACGTGCATATAATTGCGGAGCCTCGAGGGCGGCTTGTCTTTTCGCGTCGCAGGCCGAACACGCGCGATTAGTCCTTTTTTCTTTTATCTTTCTCCTGCCATTTTCTATCGATAGCAATGTCGATGTGGTACGGGGTGTATTGTTCTCTTTTTCTGCTCCTGTCGAGTGCTATTAATTGTTAATAATTTCGACCAATGAGAAGTAGAGACCGCCGTTTAGCGCTGCAATTTAAATCAACTGTTAATACCGCTTCGGTAAACGTAGTAATAGCGACAGCGTCTTTGAAACGTGAAACACGTGAGGAAATTTCCATCGAATAATAATAACGCCGTATTGTTTCGTGGAATTGGAATATATTCACACTCAAATTCAAAGTTCAAACTTATGTATTATCATAATTAATTTCTAGTTTGCGCTCCCCTTTTTAACTTTACAATGTGAACATTTATTCCACGCGTCAAGCAATCTCTCTGTTTTTCGACGTTTTGCATAATGTGAATAAATGCCAGTCGCCCAAGCCGCTGGTACGACACTTTCTTTTTTTTTCTTTTTTTTTTTTTTTCAAAATGCGCGAATGTTAATATCTCCAAGAAACAAAAAATATTCTCTCGGTGCACCAAATTAAAGTGTAAATTTTTGGATATTTTCGGGTAAGTCGTCTCGATAATCTTTTCATCGAAACGCTAAACGAACGTCTCTCTTCTCTTTCTCTCTCTCTCTCTTTCTCTCTCTCTCTCTCTCTCTCTCTCCTCCCTCCGCTCCGTGGACATATCGGCTTTCGGCTCAAAAGGCTCAATTGGCTTCGACTCGAGCTTCCTAACACCGCAGCATTCAAACACAGGATCATATCTGTCTATATTCATGAGCAATACCTATACGGAACGGAGGAAGATGCAAATGTCGTGCGTTTCCGCCTCAAGATCCGGGTACAATTTTCGCGGAGCCCAAGGGAGGACATACGTTTCCTCTCCTACGTCCGAATATATATTATAATGGAGCGTAAAGAAGGATTCCTTTCCTTTGCAGATTCGATTCCGCTCTCAAATGCAAAATTCCTCGCTCCAGTCTCTCTCTCTCTCTCTCTCTCTCCTTTTTTCGCTCTCTCTCTCTCTCTCTCTCTCTCTCTCTCTCTCTCTCCCTCCTCCCTCTCTTGCTCTGGGCGCTCCTCGGCGAGTTTTATTTAAAGTTATCCACTGACTATATTTGAGATATGTATATTTCTCTCTCTCCGTGCTGGAATTTTCGCCCTCGAATTTTTCAGTCCCGATTAAACTGCGAGGAGCGCGTTATCGCGCGGTGCTTTCGGGATACTCGCTGCATCGATGATTATTGCGCGTACGTAAGATACGTACTTCATCGTTCACGACTGTCGAAAATGCGCGAAAAATGCCGAGTTTATCTCGACGACATTCGGCAAGGAAGATCTTCCCTCGCGCGCGCGCGCGCACACACACACACACACACACACACACACACACACACACGCGCGCGCGCGCGCCGTCAAGCTGGGAAACAGCGTCATTCTGTCGCTTAACGAAAATATCGATTCGGCTGACGCGGCGTCGCTGGGACACGCGTCCTCTCCTTCTGCGGAATGTCGAATGAAAATGTCTCGCGCACGACGCCCGTCATAAAACAAAGGGAGACGCTCGTACATCCGAAAAAAGCTCCAACCGTGCGCGCGGCCTTATTCCGGACTTGCGGCTGCCCGAGGACACTGCAATTCCGCGTCACAGTTTCCAGCAACAATCGCGCGCGACTGGTCGCAGAGAGAGAGAGAGAGAGAGAGAGAGAGAGAGAGAGAGAGAGAGAGAGAGAGAGAGAGAGAGAGAGAGAGAGAGAGAGAGAGAGAGAGAGCGAGACGATTATCTCCTTGGTGCGCGCGGCGACAAATTCGCACTTTCGCACTCGACGTCGCTCGCGCTGTACACGGCGGATTTTATTGTTCCCCGCCGATGACAGTGGATTGACGTGAGTTTGCGCGCCGTGTGTGCAAATATAAATCGCGGCAAGAGTGTACTTGAAAAATCGGTAGCTACCTCGGCGGCGGCGGGTAGCTATCTCGTGTGCAGCGACTGAGACGGGCGAGATAACGTTACCTATAATAGCGGGAAAACTGGAAACTGGTATTGGGGTAATCTCCTGTTCAGGAAATTTATCCGCCATCTCGGCAGCTTCCGCCTACATCGCTCTTTCCAACTCCCCGTTCGGCTCCGCCATTTCGCTAGAATTAATACTTACGCCCTGTAGCGCGCGCGGCTTGCTGAAATTTACTGCAAAATAAGATAGACCGGCTAGATAGATAGATAGATAGAGAGAGAGAGAGAGAGAGAGAGAGAGAGAGAGAGAGAGAGAGAGAGCGCCGTTCGTATACCTTGGATCACATTATGCCGATATGATCCCGCGTCGGGATTAAATTGTATTCGGCCAACGGCGGCGGCGGCGAACTTGGCGGAAATTAGCATTGCGCTGTATTATCATTTCACTATCGCGCGCGCAGTGCCGAAAGGGCCGTGCATCGCCCGAGCGAGCGCGATGATTCGAGGAATAACGGGAGGGCCCTTCTTCGGGAGGGCGCGCCGCCGAGCAGGGCGATTAATTTTCAGACGAGTGGCTTAATAAACCATGTCACCCAGTCGCGGGAATGATCGGGCACGCTAGGAATTTAATTGAATCCCGACCGCGCGCTATTTCTGCTTTCGAGCGGCGGGGCGCGGTGGTCGGGTCCGTCATCCGGCTGCGCTGGCTCGAGGGAGGATGTAAAAGGGCATGCCGGATTATAAACTTGTAAGTAAGCCGTCCCTCCACCTCCTCCTCCTCCTCCTCCTCCTCGAGCCGCTATCGCCGCGCGATACTCACGTCTGCCTTTAGGACCGGGTGAGTAAAGGCACGTTTCTCACAAGGGCGGATACCGCGAGAACACGTCTCACGGGCTTATGTCAAGTACTATTTCACCTTTATCACTTTCGAACATCGCGGCTCTTGCGGGGTGAGGAAAAAAAGCGCCAAGGTCTTCCTCGACTCCCCGGGGAGGATGTTCTCTGTGCTTCGGCGGCCGGTATCCAAAATTGCCGCTGCGGACGCGCCGCGTTAGCCGTCTTCGACGTCGACGGAGAATAATATCGTCACGGCCACTGGGGCCGTTCAAGTACCGACGTATTTCTCGGATCATCGTCCTCTCGTCGACGAAGCGGTAGAGAGAGAGAGAGAGAAAAAGAGAGAGAGAGAGAGAGAGAGAGAGAGGGGGCAGGTGGGAAGAAAGGGAGAGATTTTTACGGAAACGTCGGCCGCGGCGCCGGGCAGTGATATTTGCCAGTATCGAGGTCGTGCCGACGTCGAGTATGGACGTAGGGCGGAATTACAAGGCTCATATCCGCGCTCATGCGAAGCACGTTATCCCTGGGAATTACTTGAAAAAATAAAACCGACGGAAGCGCGCGCGCGCGCGCGCGATTGAGGAGTCCGAGCGGTTTATTGAGACAACATCCGTCTCACACGCGGGGCGCTCTTGAGATCGACTCGCACGTAATAGCGGCAGCACGTGTAACTCCGTCATCATCGGAGGGAGGGCCGTTACAAGGAGGGATGCCGAGTGCGGAATTTACACCCCATTTTCAACCTGAGCCGTGCAACGTCCGTAGATGTCTGTGGTCTGCGACCAACGCGGGGGATTTAATTTGCAGAAAGTGAAATCCCGCTCGGCGCCTCCGAGAGCGGCAGAAAACTCGCAATCTGCCACGGTAGATTGTAGATCCTCCAGAGGACCCTCCCTGCAGGCGATGCTGCAGGTCAAACGGAGTCAACGATAAGTTGACGCGGACTCGACAGTGCGTGAGATTAGCGTCCAGGCGGAGAGGAGCGAGCGGGGAATTTCGAGCCGGCCGCTCTTCGCGAGCACGCGAGAGATGCGTTCTGGCGAATTGACCCGCCGATGAAGCGGCGTCGCGCAAGGCGTGCGGGATTATTCGCTTCGATTGCGAATCATAAAAGCGAACGAAATCTCGTATATTAATACACGAGGGCCACGAATGGACGGCTACACGGCTACACGGCTATCGATAAAAGTACCCTCCAGCTCGAAGCGTAGCACGTCCAGAAAAGCCGAACAACACGGGTCGTGTATGCGCGTGTGTGTGTGTGTGTGTGTGCGTGTGTGTGTGTGTGTTTGCGTGTGTGTATGTATGTATGTATGTAATAGACGATGGAGTGATATCGTAAACGTATACAGAGGCTATGAAGCCCGTGTAACCGGCCATCTCATTGGGCAGCGTATCGCGGCAACTGTTACGCGCATTTTATACGGGATACTTTTTCCACTTTGGAAGATTCCCGTATTAGTAAGTTTCCGACGGTAAGTCAAATAACGTTGCCGCATCATCATCCGGCGAGCGCTCCGGCTCCGTTCCGCTCCGCTCCGCGGCGCCATGATCCCCGTATTTGTTCGAGTCCCGCTTTACGGTAATTTACGCAAATTTTCTTTGGGTCTCGGCAAAATTGCCCCTCGGCTGGGCCGCCGCTGCCGACCCGATGCGATTATTTATCCATTAATCTCGCGATATTGTCAGATCGAAGCTGTCGTTACGTCGGTCGCGTCGATTTGCTGCCCCCCCTGCGTCGCTGCGCGAAGCGAGGCGAGGCGGAGTGTTTTTGCGCACGTCTTGAACCAGCGAGAAATCGATATCGAAAATCTACTCTCGAAGGAACTCTCTCCCTTCCCCTCCTCCCACCCCTCCTTCTCTCTCTCTCTCTCTCTCTCTCTCTCTCTCTCTCTCTCTCTCTCTCGCATGCGATCGTTCTTACCGGTATTATCCGTCGATGTGTGATGATGCGCCTCGCGCCGAAGAGGACGAGAGATTCGCGCGCGACGTCCGCATTCGGATTTACTCGGCCACCTCGCGCAGCTCACGAGAGCTCAAGCGGCTCATTGCGAGTCCGGTATGAGCTCGGTCAATGAGAGAGAGAGAGAGAGAGAGAGAGAGAGAGAGAGAGAGAGAGAGAGAGAAAAACGCCAGATCTCTCTCGAGGGAAACGAAGGCGGGAAAACGGCCGAGCCGACGGGAGGAAGCAGGGGAGTCGACGAGGCGGTTCGATAGCCGCGCGCTCCTGCCTTCGTTACAATATGTATGCTACATTACACCCCTCCTTGTCTCCACCTTGACGGAGTCCGGTCGTCCTGGCCTAACCTGGCCTGGTCCGGCGAAGGACCAACGAGCGAACGGCCGAAGGACACACGTCGGGATCGCGGCGATTCGAGCAAGCGACGCGCGTTCCTGTCGAAGGAACGCAGTCTCACGGCCCCGGCGACGACCCGGCTCGGCGGCTAGTTTGGTGCGGGGGATGACGAGAGAGTGAGGAGGGGTGGAGTACGGGGTGCGGGGAGGACCGACGAGAGAGAACGGCAGGGAAATGGGCTCGGCTGTCACATACACGTACTCCCCGGAGCTGCAAACTGATAGTGGACAGATACTGCGCATTCGTGGCGCACGGTTAGAATTAATTGCCAATGTTTGGCCCGGTACGTGGATATTGGGATGAATGTTCGTTAGCGCGCGCGGCATGGTTCCCCCCCCGGCATTATCCCGACGGAACGAGTTACCCCGTCCGAGAGAGAGTAGTACTTATGTCGGCCCTGATGCCCGAAAACGAGCATCGTGTCCGCCCGATAATGGGACTCCGACGGTCATTAATCATGGGACACGATCTCCCCTCTCCCCGCTTAGCGCGACGGAGAAAAAAGAGAAGAAGAATGGGGGGGGAAGAAGGGAACGGGAACGACTGCCGGCACTGAGCCGGTGTGTACGCGTAATACGCGTCGCCGCGGCGGCGCACGCCTTAACCCTTTGTATCCTGACGGTACTTGGAAAAAAACTGAAAAGTACCGCTCTGTGTAGACGCTCGTATCACTTGAATCTTTTTTTCTCTCTCTGTCTTGCCTTACGTTCCTGTCGGGACTTACGAGTGCCGGCTTAAGGGGAGGGGGTGGGGAATTGCACGCGGAAGGCCGTTTTCTAGGCTATTTTTACGAATTTTTTTTTTTTTTTAACGGAAACGGTAAGATCAATGGACTTGAAATTTTCACGGTATATTCATTAATGTTCAAAGTATAAAATAAATTTTATTGAATCACAAGAGCCGATCCAATTTGTAATCATAGATAAAAATGCAGTCATCCGTTTGCGAGCTCTATGTTTGCTGTCGACATAATTCCGGACCTCTCGCTACTCTGAAATAAAAAAATTAGATTTTTAAAATATACCGTCGCCGCTATAGCCCGTATCAAAATGAAGGCAGTGAAGCCAAGTTTGGAAAAATAATGTCTGTACAAAAAAGAAAAAGAATCGAAAATGAAACTTTTCTTCAACTTGTAGTCATGTTTAAACAAAATAAATAAAATAAAATATAACTGCTCGAGACTAGGGGCGCAAAAACTACTGTATATAATGTATAAACTGTATACTGTGTATAAAGTGTATACTGTGCAAAAATTTCAAGTTATTCGGTTCAGTAGTTTTTGCGTAATCGACAATTTAAGAAAATGATGTTTCCAGATAAGCGCGTTTAAAGTTTTATGTGTTATTTCCCATATAGACAAATTTATTTTATATCTTGAACATCAATGAATAAACACTGTGAAAATTTCAAGTCCATTGATCCTACCGTTTCTGTTAAGAAAAAATTCTGTTAAAAATAAAAATTCATAAAGTAACTTTGGAAACAGCCTACTCCCTCCTTACGTAATTCCCCCCTTAAAATTTAATCATCGAGTTGTAAGATTTATTTTCCTATTTCTCCGTGTTTCTAGCACGCCAAAATTTAATTGCGCAAAAATGCAGTGAGAGGATATCTTGGGTGAATTAATTCAGGATACACAAAGGGTTAACGGCTCGCAACGCGTGATCTTTATCGTTTTCGGAAATAACGTTTTCGACTAGGCCGTGCAAACGCGCGGCCGGCTGTTGTTTGAGCGGGCAACACGCGCGCTCTCTGCGTTGGCTGACGCGTGTGCGCGGTTTATCGCCGGCGATCGAATAACATTGCGATATCGCGAGTATCGATTGCCGCGTGATAATAACCGCGGCAGCGGCTTATTGATTATACCTCTCTCTCGCGCGCGCGCGCGCGCGCGTCGATATCAAAATTGATTATTCTCTCGTTACGCAGGTCATTTCATTAAACGTACGCTCGATCGGTCGGTCGATCGAACGGACGAACGAACGAACGAACGAACGAACGAACGAACGAACGAACGAACGATCGAACGAACAAACACGCATTCGAGGGTTGTTGTTCGGCCGACGAGGGATTCGTTTTCGCAAACCGAATCGCGATCCCCGCGATTCTCTCGGTGTTAATACCTCGCTTGAGGGGGAGAGGCCAACGAGGAGCAAGGGCTGAGAGGGCTCGCGATGACAGCTCGCGGTAATGACATAATTACGCGCGATGATACGACGAGAGACGTTGCCTTCCCCCTCCTCGGCGCCTAAATACGCGCGCTAATCGCGGAATGTTCGGACCGCGCAATGACGCAGACAGGCAGATTCCCGACTATCGCGCTCGTCCTCGTCGTCCTTTTTCCGACCACGCGGCGAAATTTCAGCCGGATAACGCCGCGCGCCCCCCTCCCGTCGGATCTGACGCATGGTCAATTTGGAAGTTAACGACATTACCTTGTACGCGAGGATTATGTTAATGCGATATTTCGGCGGATGTGCGTTTCTCGTGCCAGGTAGCTCTCCTCCCCCCCTCTCTCTCTCTCTCTCTCTCTCTCTCTCTCTCTGTCTCTCTTTGCCCGCGTGCAGATAGCGGCGACGACGACGCGGCGCGTCCTCCACTTCACGGGCGTCTTCTTAGACGGAGACAGCCCCGCGACGCCATAGAGTCGCGTGGAAACGATTATTGCCCCGGGTATAAAACGTAACTACTTCCTTCCGCGGCGCTGCAAAGTGCGACAGTTTTGTAGTCGCCCTCGGCCGCCGCAACGGTTCGGTATAATGGTAAGTGAATGAAGTCCACGCCGAGGCGCGCCACGGTCGGTTTTAAATAAAGAAACCGCGCGCGGCGTAACTTGATTTCTCTCGTCGTCACGAGCCATAGAGGCGGCGAGGTGGGGAGGGCGGGAGAGAGAAAGAGAGTATAAGAGTTCGCTTTTATCCTCGGCTCGAGGGCTTGTCGCACACAACGACGACAACGACGACGACGGCGACGACGACGACGACAACGACGATGACGACGACGGTGGTACCGTAATTGCGCCGTGATCCACGCTAACGTACAATAATTGGCGAACGTGCGCGATGTCTTTCCGGTCGGACGCGCGAGCTTCGAGTTTCTCGTCGCGCGTGGAACGCGATTCTCCCCGCGCCCGCCCTCGTCGGGAGCGGAATTCTCAAAGAAATTCCGCAGACGGAGACGACGCAGGAGCTTTTATTTTCGAATGCGCGCGTCTTTTCTCGGCGCGGGATATCCGATCGACGTAAGTATCCAATAATACGGTCGTGATTTACGAGACGCGAGTAGCACGCGTGTACTGCGTCGAGTATTAGCCGAGCGGCCACGAGGTGAGGGGGGGCGGGATCCCCGTTTGACATTTCCCTCGTCCGCCCCTGTCTCGGGACCTGCTGTGTCCCGAGCAAAAAATTAGGGCCATCCTCATGAAGCATAAGGCCCCGATAAGGGGTTGACAATAGGATGCTTTGAAAAGGGATGCCTCATTATTACCACATCAGGCCTCGAGATGAATCTTTCAGGGATGCCTTAGATTTAATAAATAAGTCTTTGATATATACATATATCAATGGATGTAGGGAAAACTGAGAAGAGCGTTGAAGATTTTAAAGATGCTTTAGATATACAAAATCAAACATTTTATGAAAAATTAATAAGATCTGGAGCATGTAATAAAATTGCCATAGTTTATTATTATTTTTTTAGTAAGTTTTAGTAAGTACGCTCTATCTGGTTCTTTTAAAGATCTTTTAATTATACCGCAATTGAAAACAAATTTCCTTAGTTTTATCAGTTGTCGTATTCATTAGTCTCTTCCAAGGATTTTTCTAGTATTGCCTTCGTTTTGAAATGCAGCAAATTTTAATAGAAACAGTAGAAAGCTTTATTATGTGTTAAGAGTGCTATATTTTATCGTAAAGTATTCTACATTCTTAAAATAAAAAATTCTTGTTGTATATTGACGAAATTATAAAGAAATAAAGAAATTACAGTCTAAGTTTCTTGGAATGAAAAGAACGAATTTTATTGCAGAAGAATGTTATTGCTCAAGCAATAATAAAAATATTTCCTTACAAGGCCTTATTAATATTGCCTTATAAGGTCCTCATAATGTTGCCTTATTAGGACCCGTTAAATCATTTGTTACACATCTTGTAGGGCCGTTGTCCTTCTACCCCTACTAGGGCCCTACTAGGGCCCGCTTAATGTTAGGCAGAAATAATCAGGCCCTTACCAGAGCCCTATTAATTTTTCTACTCGGGGTTATTCTACTCGGGAGAGAAGCAAGTAGTTTGCACGCGCGTTTCAGTCGTCTCGCTCGCTCCCGCTCGCTCTTGGCTGAATTTCTACACGTGGCTCTGCGCGTCGCCGGAAGCGCGACACTGTCGATACATCGATGCGATAGTGGCAGCCAATTATCGGCTTAGACGTTGCTTTTTAAGCGAAAGCGGCAATGGTGACTCGGGCCAATTGTCTCAGCCGAGCACTCGCAGTCGTGCGAGCGCCGCGCCGCCGGCGAGGTTATTTTCTCGTTGACTCTCAACGCGCGATGCTTAACGTCGACTGCGCGATATCGAGCCGCGTCTCGATTTCGGATCAAGTGACTTTGCACGTGCCGCTTGGCACGGAGCGACGGATTGCCCGGAAATGTCTGCGCGTCGTTCTGCGAACGCTTTGTGGGCGAAACGTCTTTTCGAGGCGGACACTTTCGCCGTTATCTCTCTATTTACGTATATATATTTTTTTATTTAAATATATTTTCTGTATCGCTATATCGCTATAATAGCATCTCTGTGCACTCGCTTGAGAAACGGTTCAGACGGTTGGCTGCGCCCGGCGGGGAAAAGTGCTTTGCAGCTGTGTGAACTTTGCGAATTTGATCGCCGTGTGCTCTTAGTCTCGGCCAAGATCGAGAGCATACACCAATCAGACTCGTGAATTTTGCAGCACAGTTGCAAAACAGCTTTAGCGGCCTGTTGCGGAATCGATCGCATTTTCTTCAAACCAGAGAGCAGGATCCACAATTAGAGCGTAATCGCGACTTCGACCCGGGCGAGGTGCGAAGAAACGGAACTGGTCGGGTTAGTCAAACGTTGGCTTCGTTGCAGCATCGGGCGTTTGCGACATCCCATGCAAGTTCCGTAAACCTAAACTTACATGGTGTCGAATAAAACCGCGGGAATTGCCGTGGAGTCTCCTCCTCGTCGTCGGCCGCATATTCTGATCTTTTCCGCACTTATCCTTTATCATTTCATAACTTTTCAACCTCGTCCACGCGGTGCAGCTCTGCCGCCGATGTAAATGACGTCGTTTCCGGATTATCTGCGACTTACCTGAAATTGAAGGAAAATATTATTAGACGCTTTTTACTTATTATTAACGCGAGAATAACGGGAGAATTATATTTATTGTCGATATAATCGGACTGACGGGACGTATTGACACGCAAGTCGCGGCGACATTAATGAGAAACTTCAACCGGAGCCTCAACCACAGCTTCTTTAAAATAGTCACTTTTTATATTTTATACTATTTTTTTCAAATCGTTCGCATTGTTTTAAATAATAGATAAGAGACGATTGCAACACATATTGCAAAGACGATAAGGGTGAATCGACTTTCTTTCATAAGATCGGAGCTTCATCCTGCGTGTTTTTCTTGCGATATGAATATCAGCCTGCGGAATTCTGCACAGGAGTCGCGCTGCTGTACGAGAAAGCGGAGAAATTCGTTGAATTTTTCTCCCGATAATGGAGAAAGGTGCAGCGGTCGCGTATCTCTTTTAAAGCAGTTTATACAACGCAGCGAAGGTCAGAGGAAAAACAAACAATTCGTCTGTCCGCGCGTCTTACTTGCTGCGCAAAAGCTGAAATTATCTGACTAACAAATGTCAATGAACAAGCAATGACTCAAGTGTTTCGTCGCAGAGTGCGTCGCATTCGACTAGTTGATGGATACGCCATGCCTCAAGAAATCAACATATCGAAATTCGGAAACTGGCACAACTTGCCGAAAAATCACAACAGCGAAATTCCAACACTAAGGCAACATCTCGAAATACAACTTTACCAAAATATCGGAAATTACTTTATTTTACGGCCGGATGCTGTCCCGAGTCGAAATTTCAGTTCTTTTGAGCCTGCAAATTCCGTAGGACTTCGAGGACTACTGAAGGATCTCCATATCTGGAGGATAGGTCATATAGGATGCAGTGCTCTTTCAATGCTATAAACTAAAATTTTGTGCTCCCTTAATGCTACAGATCGGTACTTATTGCCGTTTTTACTAACTTGAGGTTTAAGGGAGGACATATACTGAAAGCCTCTGAAACGACTCCAGATCCGCGCCAATTATACCGCGCAATTATCCAGAACGGCTGCATGATCTACGCTACAGACATTTTTAGGAGATGTGAGGAAGTATTTGGTATTCAATTGCCTCTTGTATATTCTACTTAAGACTTTAAATACAACATATTGAATTGTAGGAAGAATGTCAGAAATTTGAATGATTAATAAATAAATATGATAATTCAAGTTTCTAACATTCTCTTCCTACAATTTAATATGTATTTAAAATCTTAAGTAGAATACGTAAGAGATAATTGAATATTAAATAATTTTTCATATCTCTCAAAAATGTTTACAATATAGAGCATACGACCGTTCTATATACAAATTCGAGAATTTATATGGATTACAATTTTCCTTTGTTAATATTCGATACAATTAATTACAACGCTCATCCGATAATGTCATGAAATTTTCACATTTTCTCCGATTATCACAATATAAAAATTTAAATGGTTTATTCTTAAAATTTTTACACGGAACGGAATACATTAAACACAAATTGCAATGGCCCATAAGCAGTTTAAGCATAAAAAGAATTAGACTAATAGATGCCGTGCCTGGAGGATCTTGTACATTTTACTTGAGCATGAAACAAATGAAAATTATATAACAAGACAAATGTCAAAACTAAAAATTTTCGAAATAAGAAAACTGTTTTCTTCCGCTATATAGATAATATAATTTTATACGTACACTGTTGTACTTATACATAGATGATCATCATTAACGCAAAAAAATGGCTCCGGATAAACTGATTTACCAAGTTCACGCTGCGTATCACTTCGTTCTACATAATTTCCATACATTGTCAGATTTCGCAAAATATATAGTTCTACAATAGTCCCGTAAAGTATTCTGCTCTATAAAAGCAAAAAAGAATGATTTTAATTAAGTAAAGATTAGCAATAATACAATAATAAGCGTACCGACTCGAGACGCTATCAAAATCTCAGAGTTCTGGCCTTTCCAAAAGAGTTCTCAAATAGTTATGAGCATAAGAAAACATTTTCCAAAGAGTTCTGAGCGCTAGTAACATTGTACGATTTTTAAATAAATTAATACTGCCCGGGCGCATCGTATTTTGAGAGAATAGTGTGAGACGCTAGCCGAAATCTTGTACTTCTCTTCCATCTAAAATACTTTTTGTATATTTCTCAACATATTACGGCATTTTTTAAAGTGTTCTGGTCGGTCGCAACGTTTTATAATTTTTAAATAAATTAAAACTACTTAAGCGCGTTGTACTTTGAGAGAATAGGATGAGACGCTAGCCGAAATCTCATTGTCCTCGTTCATCCAAAATATATCTCGTATAATTCTGAACATATACTAAAACATTTTCTAAAAAGTTCTGGGCACCCACAAAGGTTGTACGATTTTTAAATAAACAAATTAGAGCTTGAGAACTAGGAGATATATATATATATATATATATATTTAACTGCTCTGTTCACTCAACTTTATCCTTTTTGTTCGTATAAAATGAACATATCTTGTAGATATTTCTACAAAATATGTCCATTTTATTGGGATGAGAAGAATAAAGTTAAATAAATAGAGTAGTTACGAGCAGTTATAGAGCAATATGAAGAAATATCTTTCGAGGCTTAACATCGGCTCCGATAGAATTATTATAAGGCTAAACAGAACTTAAAAGACGTCGTTACTAGCGCTACGGTAGAATTTGTAGCACAAAGAATATTAAAAGCGTACAGCTTAATATTTGATAGGCTTATAGCAGACACTAAATTTCGACTCCGGGTATCATCTATTTTTCAAACTATAAAAGTAACGTATTCCTCACTGAAATGCTATATTTATAATTGTTTGGTTTAGGACTTTGACAGTATGAACAATGCATGTCCACCGTTTAAAAAGAGAGCTCGATAAATATTCTATAGCCGCACGACTATCATATGAAACTTCTCAAGACAAAAAATCCGGTCGAAGTCGTGCCAAAAAATCGAGTTGATATCGATCGATTCAATATTTCAAAGACTCCGTCGGCGGTACGATGAAAATCGACCATCTAATCGTTATTCAGCTTATATCATACAGAGGGAAATATTGCAGCGAAAATCGCGCGCGCGTTGATATCATATTTCTTTTCACAATATTTTTTGTAAAGCTCAACTATGTCGATATTGCAGTGTGAATTAATATAGAAATAGCAGACAACAAGGAAACGACGAAACATTCGAACAATGACAATATTTTGTGGCGAAAATATCTTACGTATATATTTTGAAGTAGTTTTAATTAATATTTCTAAAGAATCGCGCAGTAACTTTGGCCGTATTTTTCTCTATACGGTCAAAAATTACAAAACTATGCAATTTGTATCGTACTCAAGTCGAATCGATATGTCCGTACACCCCGACTCAAATATCGATACGTCGAATATCGAAATTTCCATACATTTTTTCCCTACAATCTACGGCCAAAGATTGACTTTTCTGCAAAGAGACTAAATATTCTAACGCACGATAGCCATCGTTGGATACAAAAGAGAAAGATGAATTTTTTCCTTTCTCCTTCTCTCCCTCTCTCCCTTTGTCTCTCTCTCTCTCTCTCTCTCTCTCTCTCTCTCTCTCTCTCTCTCTCTCTCTCTCTCTCTCTCTCTCTCTGTCACCGCCTAATCGTATGTACGCGCAACTCGCGCGACGGTGTACGATTTCACTAACTGCGCAAGAAATTACACCGAGCCACGTGCAGCCGTTGTAAAGAGAGAGAGAGAGAGAGAGAGAGAGCCGCGCGACTGTGTTTCGTCTTCCTGCGCGTAGACGTACAAAGTTTCGTCTCCTCGTCGTCGTAACAGTACATATCGTCCCAAGTGTAGGTTATGACTTGTGCCACGACACATAATTAATTTGTCAGTTAGGCGCGGGGGGTAACAGAATGAAGAGACAGGAAGGAGAGCCCGGTGTATAATGGCTCAAGTGTCGGGAAAGAAGCTACATCGGCCGCCGGCGAGCTACTTACAACTTCAGCCGCTGCCGCACGGAGCAGCGTAACGAGAACGAGAACGTGGAAATACAACGTAATAAACGGTAATCGCGGAGGCGTGCATTAGAGGTGCCTCTCCCTCTCCCTCTCTCTCTTTCTCTCTCTTTCTCGCGCGCGCGCAGCCTCCTCTATGGACTTTATTTCCCCTCGAATGAATATCGCGCGCTTTACGCTCGCCTTTTTGCCTTCGCTCCTTCGTGGCTTTTGTTTTCTCCGTGGGTCACGGAGCAAATGGCCTCGGTAAGTCCATCAGCGAACTCCCGGCCGACTAATTCGGAATGAATGAATACTCTATGCTCGCGGCTCGCGAGATTCTTTTCACTCGCTGCCAGATAAAGCGCGCGCGATGAAGGAATCTCGTTTAACTTCTCGTTGCCACATCAACAACGAGAGAATACCGCCGCATATTTACTCGCGGCCGAGCGAGCGAATGAGTGAGCGACGTTTCCGCGAGCTCGCTCGGTCGGAAATTATATTCGCCGAATATACTCGCGTGTATTTGCGTGCGTGCGTGCGTGCGTGCGTGCGTGTGTGTGTGTGTGTGTGTGTGTGTGTGTGTGTGTGTGTGTGTGTGTGTGTGCTCGCAGATACGAGCTCGTCCTTCCGATCGTACGTCGATCCCGTCGTTCGAGCCCATGAATTGGTTCGTTCACCCGTTTCAACGGGGATCGTGACTTACGTTGACGTGTATAAACATCTTGTTTCCCCGCAACGTGTCCGCGAACGAAACCGCAAAAGCGACAGAGCGCCGCGCTGGTGTTTTGATTCGGACAACGGTGAAAACAAGTCTGCGCGACGATATCCCTCTCTCATTCTATTATTCACATGCCGCGATACCTGCCCGGCGAGATCGCTCGCAGGATGCAGGCGCAGTTTGTCGACGATGAATACATTACGAACGGCGGCGGACCCGTATCGGACATTAGCGTGATTTCGTTCCGCATTCTTCGTTGCTTTTTGCGGTTAAGAGGAAATGAAGCGGGCGCGCGGCAGTTCGCGGTGTTTTGGGCATTTCCCGCGATGTACTTGAATTCTCGTCGGACAGCTCGACATTTAACCTACATTTCCGAGCAAACGCACGCACGCCGTCTCTGAAATATGCAGAAAGCCGACCGTTAGTTGGTCAACCGTTTTTCGTTATTCTTTTTTCATCCTGTTTTTATTCTTCTTTTTTTTTTGTTATTTTTTTATTTTTTATTTTCTTTTTTATTGCCCGTTTCAAACAGACCAGTCACCGTCGCGCTCCGAGATGTCGCGCAGTCGCGCAACGACCGAAGTGACGGCTACGAGTGCAATAAAGGCCGAAAATGCGTGTCGATACCGCGTCGCTTATATTTACCGTATACAGGGTGTCCGGCAATTAAGGGCGACACGCTCGAGTGCGCGAGTGGAACGGATGAAAGCGGAAAGGACGGAAGGGTCTCCTCCGCTATTTTCCATATTTCGCAATAGTTATTAAGGAATCGATCATCAATATCAGCGAACGAATAATCCACGTAACGGTGCGCATGATATTTTTACCGAAGGAAAGCAACAGGAAAAAGAAATAAACATATCGTCGCTCTTGCGCGACGATATTTTTTCCCGAAAACCTGCCGCTGTCCGAGATGGACCCCGCTGGGAAATGGGGTCGCGTTAATCGCCGCGCTGGTAGTTCCAGCGTTGATAACGATTGCGGAATTCGCAGAACAGTGGAGGACTTCTCCGCTCAGTTTGACCTGCCCCATTTGCACATGTGAGCGCTTCGCCGTCGGCTGTCGGCCGCGCTCCGTAGGACACGACGAAGAACACGAATAGTCGACGCGCGTCTGAAAATGTCGGCGAGGTCCGATGCGAAATCGAAGCAGCGACGCCGCCGCCGCCGACAAACGCGGCGGAAACTCAGCCGGAACTCGCGCGAAATATTCACAGCGACCGAAAATCTCCCCCGCGGAGTGTATTTCTTCGTTAATCGACGAGCGTTTCCCCGGCGTGCAGCCTGTTAGCGTCACGGCTGAAAACGTGAGATCTCGCGCGCGCGCGCGCGCACAGAGGCGTTATAAAAAATCTTTAACCTGTCCTATAAGCGAGTTTGCGTCGCAGTAATTTCCACTTGGCTTCCCACCTCCCTCTGACCACCCCATTGACCCAAGGGTATTCCCTCCGGTGTTACCTCATGCTGACCAACTCGTGTTTTTTTCTCACCCTTAACCTGAGCCGAGCGTGAGGTTAACCGTGAGGGTAGAGACGAGAGAGAGAGAGAGAGAGAGAGAGAGAGAGAGAGAGAGAAACGGCACAGGGAGAAGAGAGCCGTCTGACCGAGGCCGAGAATAAAGCGCGCGGATTCGAGGAGGAAACGGCCTTACGACCACCACCACCACCACCACCACCACCACCACCACCACCACCACCACCACCACCATCACCACCACTACTACGACGACAACTACGACGATGGACTCGTCCGCGGGAATCTCGCTCTCGTATCTCTGATATCTAAACGTATTAATCGCAGTTACCCCGCGCGAGATCACACACACACACACACACACACACACACGCACACACAGTCAGCGGCGAGCCCCACGGCGTATCCACGACGCTGGATCGCTCGATAGAGGCCGCACTCCACGGCGATTAATCAAGCGGCGCGCCGATAACTCGCGCAAAACGGCCGCGTATAAATAATGTAAGAAAGTAGAACAAAGTCGGATGATGTATACTTTTCAGGGAGGGAAAATATTCCATGGTTTATGACTGGCTTTACGGCTGCGGAACGTCCGATCGATTCCTCCGCGCCGCGCCGCGCCGCGCTGCGCTGCGTCGGCCCCGAGATGACAACATAACATTTCATTTCCCCGTTATAGCATCTGCTAGCGCTCGCCTATAGCCACCGCATTTCCGGAATATCGAGATTAGCGCGACCGTCGGGCTAATCTCGTTGTTCGCCCTGCCGAGACGCCGAGGCCGAGGCTCGTGGCAAGAGGAGAGAAAGAGAGAGGAAGATCTGTCTTGGTCTGTCTCCGTTTCTTTTTTTCTCGCCCTCTCTTTGAGCAACTCTCTCTCTCTCTCTCTCTCTCTCTCTCTCTCTCTCTCATAGCAGCGAGAAGCTCGATTATTATACACGGAGAGGAATGTTTAGTCGGATGAGCCGGATGATTTTTTCCTGTCGAGATATCAACGGCTCGGAAATTCCGATCGAAAATAGCGGGATTGTGTTTGACCAAACCGGGAATCCCGGTAATCTTAGAGCGAATTCTAACAGCTTTATTCCGGAATATCGGAATCATCAGTATTGCACTGTCGAGGAAAATTGTTTCGCTCGAGCGAACAATTTATTTGCGCAGTCCGACCGGTTCGCGCACGACAATTAGCAACTGCTTTTTGCGTCTGACGAAAAATAACGTAACCTAATTGGCCGTGGTAAAAATCGATAACACTACACGGGACGCCGGGAATGCGGACGAAAATAACGTAGACGGCGACCGCGCTTCGGCGCGGTGTTTCGCATCGCCGTTGCTACAATTCCGACAATTGTAGGACATCCTCTCTCGGAAATCTCCCGCGCTTGTATCCCGGCTGGCGCTGGTCCTGCTGGCGTCCTTCGTTCTTTTTTTTTTTTCTACGTCCGTAATTTTTCACCGACATCCTTTACGTCGGCCGGTAAGATCGCGGCACACGCCATAACGATATCGCGGCGTCCTTTTTTGCCGGTGAAATTTATGGCGAGGTAATAGAGGGCAAATTAGAACCACATGACTGGCTACGCCATCAATCTCCGTGCTTCCCTCTCAGGCGATGGGCCTCCTCCTCCTCCTCCTCGCGTCGAATAAACTAAACCGCCGCGGTGCCTGGCTCGCCGAATTCCTCGCGATTCTCGCGAAGGGCTTAAAATCGCTGAACTTGTTAAGTGTTCCGCAATAACAGGGATCTGGCGCTCGCGGATCCCTTAATTGGTTCGCCTGGCCGGGCCAACTCTGGCAGAAGAAAGGACGTGCCGAGTCTGTGTGCCCTCTCCGTTTATTTATTAATTCATTGGTTATCAAATCTCATACGTCTCCGGAGGAGATATTCATAACGTTTGAAACATTGTTCCTTTAATTGGCTGTCTATCGAGTTTACTCGCTGTCACTGTCACAATAGCGCGGCAACGGATGAATATTCCGGCATTTTACAGCTTGCCTGTATCGATCGAGCTCGTCAGCGCGTGCGAAAAATTCCTCTGATATCAAAACTAATCATTATCCTCTCGAGGATTATTTGGCGAATGCCGAACTTCACGTTCGACTTACTCGTTCGCATACGCAGTAAGCGTATGAAACGAGATGAATTTTCCGCTTTGTTACGTATGCATGAAAATCGTGGTCTTTTTGCAGACGCGACACACTACTCCCACACGTACCGCCCCCCACACAATCACACACATACACACACACACACACACGCACACACACAAACATATATATGTATAATCATAAGAAATAATGAATTTGCTTCCGCAGTTATGCTGTACGCAGGAAAGAGATTCAATTTAAGCGCGATTCGATTTCACTCGCGAGATTTAATTTAAGCAAACGAGTCGTGCGATTATGATTCAACCGTGGTTCCCGCGGAACGGCGCATGCATTACGCGTTAATATCGAGCGCGAGATGCAGCGACGGAGCCATTTAACGAGACGGAAAAGTCTAGTTTCGAAAAATAAATTTCATGTGTGTGTGTGTGTGTGTGTGGTACGTCCGAATAACGATTGAAAATCGGCCGGTGCCCCGGTCGAGAGAGAAACACCACGTCGATATTTACGATTCGATATTGTGTCATATTTACAAACATTGGGATCTGACTTGCAAAATTCGCATCGGCGCGCCACATGTCATGACGAAACTGTCGCGGATCGGGGTATAATAAGCTTCCGCAGAGCGAACGACCCCGATATATTCGCGACTATGCTCGATGGAGATCCTCAAATAGGCGTCGCGATATCTGAAAGTTTCGCCATAGCTTCCAGGAGGATGAGCTCTATCGACCGAGCAATCTGAACGGCGGTACCGGCGCGGCGGGATAAATTTTAACTTTCCTCGGGAGCAGAAATGAAGACCACGCGCGCGAGAGAGGACGTAATCCTCCCGCAGACGCCGAGGACCGATAAGACCTAACCCGCGCGCAATTTAACTCGTTAGTTACGAAACAATCGGCGCCGGATTGACCATTTTATATATATATATATCTCTCTCTCTCTCTCTCTCTCTCTCTCTCTCTCTCTCTCTCTCTCTCTCTCTCTCCTTTTCTCCTTTATTTTATTTTATTTTATTTTTCCTCCAGCGGCCAGGCGCTCCGGTTCCGGTTCCGCTTCCGGCGAGGACGCTGGGCGCTTCTTTTATCTCGCACACACACGCGCGCGCGCGCGCGCGCGCGAGTTGGACGAATAAACACCTCGCGCTTTTAGGCGATTTTCTCCCGGAGAAAATACACGCCGGGGAGATTATGATAAGGCGCGGCAAAAACTTTATATCCGGGACGTGCTCGATTTGCATCGACAATGAGAAGCAATTATCCTCGGGACAATGGGAAATTATCGTGTAACAGAATCTTGAGGACTGCGCTGTGCGCTCCGCGCTTATTAATAGCGTCGTAATCGAAACTGCTGAGCGAGCGAACCAGCGAGCGCGGCCGCGAATGACGACGGCTACTGCCGTCTTTTGCTCCTTCTTCCGCGAGATATGCAGGTTTCATCTGACGCGAATCCTCGGAACGACTGACGAACCTTCCGTACTTCCGTACGTGGTGCGAGCTATTTTTCGAAAGCTTTACTTCTGGCTCCGGAGATATTCGGTTATTCGGCCCGGTTGTGCGAAAAGTAATTTCGGTTTTTTGCATGAAAATGAAAGACGATATCTTCAGTAGAAAGAAAAGTTTTGTGCCGTTGAGTATTGACCATTTTGTTCCAACACCTTTGAGGTAACAGCATGATTCCACGCTCGTAGAACTTCTGATCCTTATTGGCAAAAAAACTGAATTAAGTGGTTTTTGACACTTTTATTTGAATCGAAATTTTTACCATCCAAAGAATTTTGCAGTGACCGAGACAGGTGACAATCGGATAGTGCCAGATCTGGTGAATATGATGGATGCGGTAGGAAATCCCATCCAAGCGCTAACAGCTTCTGGCGAGTCATTAAACTCGTGTGAGGTCTGGCATTGTCATGATGAAATACAACACCTTTTCTGCTCGCCAATCCAGGTCTCTTCTGCTTGATGGAATCATTCAGTTTGTCCAATTGATGACAATATACGTTCGAATCGATCGTTTGGTTGTTTGGTAGCAACTCAAAAAAAAAACCATTCCTTTCCAATCCCATCGAACAGAGAGCGTCACCTTCTTTTGATGGATATCAACTTTGGATGCGCTTTGAGCTGGTTCGTCACGTCTGCTCCGTGATCTTTTGCGCTTAATATTGTTGTACACGATGCATATTTTATCTCCAGTTATGAGTCGCTTCAGAAATGAATCGTTTTCCTCACGTTTCAACAGCAAATCGCAGATGATAATGCGACGAATCAAATCTCTTTCTTTGAGAACGTGTGGAACTCAAATATCGAGCTTTGAAACGAAATCAAGTTGCTTCAAATGCTCATGCACGGTCGAATTCGATGCAATTCAATTTCTCAGCAATTTCTCGTGTTGTTAAATGACGCTTTGCGTCCATCGATGCCTTTATTTGGTCTTCGTCAGTCTCAACTGGTCTTCCGGAACTTCGAGTGCAACCTTGAGATTGAAATCCTAGAACGAAATTTCGAAAACCAATTCTGACACTGGCGTTCAGTCGACACGTCCTCTCCATACACGGCACACCATTTTTTCTTGCTTCCGTTGCATTTTTGCCTTTACGGTAATAAAAACGTAAAACGTGACGAAAATGCTCACGTTGGTTTTTTTTCCGTTTTTGACGCGACGCCAAATAAAAACAACTTGACAGATTCCAAAACAACTTTTTTTCAAATGACGCTCGAAATGCGCGTTGTAAAAATGTAAAATGATTTTCTGCTCTAGAATGACGTTAACCGGCTTAAAAAGGCAACTAACAGCATCTGTTTAAAAAAAACACCGAAATTACTTTCCGAACAACCCAACGAGATACCTGTACGCTCTCTCTCTCTCTCTCTCTCTCTCTCTCTCTCTCTCTCTCTCTCTCTCTCCTCTCTCTCTCTCTCTCTCTCTCTCTCTCTCTCTCTCTCTCTCTCTCTCTCGAAATTCTAATGCGCGAGTTCAACTGGACACTCTTTATCCGTTACACAATTAATACAATTATATATTATGCAGCAGCTTGACTCAATATATTATTCATCAGGCGAGTTAATGTATTATCCATCAGGATTACAGACGCGCGAAAGATTCGTCCAGCACTCGTCGAGCGGCGGGGAAGTCGAAAAAGGAACGAGGCCTGCGCGAGTCAACAACGTTTGTCAATGGAATTAGCCCCGATCATCCTTACAATTCCGCACAGACGCGCGGCGACGCCGGTTCATCGCAGCGAGCGGGCAACTTTGTTCGAGAGACTGACGCTGCTCGCGACGACGCGCGACGGTGCTTTCGCGCCGATCCGATACGTTCGGGAGCTCGCCGGCGTGAAATTGACGACGTTCCGCGCAACAACAATGAAGTCTCGCGATATTCGTCCCGCGCGAGGCAGGCGGCGCGGCGACGGCGACGATGATGCATTCGCTTGGCGAGTGCCTCGGCGAGACGGCGCGACGGAAGGCAAAAAGTCGGCGGTAATGAAAGTCGCTCACGTACGGCCGGTCGCGAAGCGGCGCGAATTGTACGGGCCGGTAATTCGCACGATATTTGACGACACGTGAATTATGGAGCCATACGGCTCCTTTCGCGCGCGGCGGCGTTACGTTCAAGCGATCGCCTGGAAATTTCATTCGCAAACGTACATACGCGCGCCTACTGTGCGCGCGCGCGCGCGCGCAATGTAATGAAATATGCTTTCCCGATATTCCAATATTGCCGAGGAACAATTTATCTCCTTACGAGTGCCCGGCGCGTAATACGGATAATGAAAAAAATTCGCTATACGGCGCCATAAGCATGCTTGGGCGGGCGGATTTTTTTCTCACGCCTGGGGCCGGACGGCGAATGTAAACGCGCGCGCGCGCGCGCGCGCGCCGAACGAGGAAACGCGATTCCGTCTCGTGATTAAGCGTATCCCCCTCCGATCCTGCCCCCTTGCCGGCTTGCTAGCGGGGTGGTGGCGCGATAGACAGGAGAGAAGGAGCCATCTCCCAGTTTATTCCAAGAATAGAACCGCGCGCGCAGGTAGCGCGGACAATACTCGCGGGCAATAGCTGTATCGTCGATATCAATCAAGAGAGCCACCACCCAATAGCGCTCGGCGAAGATCCACTTCGTGCCCGAATGAAAAAGGATTTCGTGACCATGGCCCACTTCAAGCTAGGACAACCGGAGAGAGCCCCTCGTTCCATTAGACGCGAAAATTCGCAGAAAAATGTTTCGACTCCAGATAGCGGCTCTCCGGCGGAGAGACGGCGCGTATTCGAGACGATTCGAGAGCGCTCTTAAGCCCGCGACGTAAAATACCGAGACGAGAACTGCACGGCACAGAGTTAAGTGCTAATTAGGTGCGCTCGTCTCATTGGCGTTTCTAGTGTTTGAGCGGATTAGCGGGAATTCGTAAGTGAATATCGACGTTGCCGTCAAACTGGCTACTTGCGTCGCTCGAGGAATCAATCGAACCGATGAAATATGCGCCGCAATGCGGTGGCTTTTAGTCGCTTATACGTATACAGAGTGTTTCAAAAAGAGCGGCCTGGCTGTGTATGTATGTAGTTGTATTCTGCTCTTCGAGGCAAACAAAAAGCTCTAAATATAGCTCTAAATATAGCGCCTAAAACGTTCAGTTGAAAAATTTATCTATCTTTATTTAGAAAAAAATACACGAGTCAAGAAAGAAAAACTTATATTTTCCGCATTCGCCAGTATGTCTCTTGCTTTATATGTTTCTCCCTTAAAGGTTCGTCCGTCCTTTGGAACATTGGAAATTTTCGGCCGTCTGATTTGTTATTGACTCGTACCATTCGTTTCAGGCGAAGTTCCCGGCCTTGTCGTGAACCGTAAATTTCGGGTTTCAGCATCGCACAACGAGCCGCGAGGGTGACCAAAGCCAATTAGTGCTCTGGAAAGACAGCACGAACTTTGACCCTTTCAGTATTTTAATATCAGGACACGTGACAGAGGAGATGGCACGAGTTTCCGGCGGGAACATGGAAGTCGAGTCTCATGATAATCAATAAGCGAGAAAACGTCAGGAGTAAAGAGGAGTAAGAATTTCAATCGAGATTCGAGTCAACCACTTTTGGAAATGAGAAGGACGAATTTCTCCAGATAGAATTCTATTTGTCGCTCTTGACAGCGTTTAAAAAAAAACATCACGTTCTGCGATCTACTTTCCGGTTCGATTGATTTCCCGAATAGGAGTGTGCCCGATTGATATAAAGCTGCGGGGCGGTCCAATTTCAAGCGCGAATCTCCGCTAAAGTGGCCGAGCACGAGAGAGCATCGAGGATTTTAATATCTCCGGCGAAACGCACTAAATTCATAACGGTTCTTCCCATTTGGATTATTTATACCGGCAGTGCCACCTTAACAAAGATGGCTCCGCCTCGACCCTGCAATTTCTCCGGGCCGCCAGACGACGTGCTTCCACCCACGATACTCCCTCCGTAGCATGGCGTGCGGGGGGGAGGACATTTGGAAACGAGGTAACACCGAAGGCATCCGCGAGGCGAGGAACAGACGAGCGCACTCAGCAAGGGATAGGTACCGAGCTGTCTCTGATCTGACACGACGGGATTACCGTCGAAAGAGGAAAAACGCGTACGCCCTTCCAGAAAAGAATGAATGGCAAAAATAGACTCCCGGGGCCGCCGCGTCGGCCGACTGAAACACACCGAGGGAGAGTTACGACGGGATATACGAGCGCGCGCGCGCGCGCGCGCGCGCGCGATAGATTACGCGCGGACACATTATCCGTTGCGGAATATGCGCATAAATATGCATGCGCGGTACGTGCGGAGGATTTAATCCGGGGCCGCGGAAGAAAAGTCACGCGCCTGCGGGACGGAGTAATCGCGGCGGTAAAACGCGCGACCGCTCGAACGAGCGGCGTTCCGCGCGCTGATTACGCGCTCAAGTCGGCGCACGCTTTGAGTCTGCAGGACGCCGCCCGGTAGCGCGCGACCGATGAACTTCTCCTTACGTTATCTTCGTCAATTTTTCATCAGCCCCGCGGACAGCGCTATTAGTAGCCCCGCAGTGCGAGCGGCGCTCGCGTGTACCTTGAAATAGCGTCTCGAAACAATGGCAACGCCTGCGACTCGCTATCAGATGGCCGACGCTTACGATTCGAGGAAGAAGGAGGGCCGAGGAGGAGGAGGCGCTTCTCCGAGCGTTTTATTCGTAGATCCCATCGGAGCAGAGCCCGGCGGAACGCCAGATGCACACGGCGCGCGCGAAGCACGGAAGAAAATACGCGCGCGTGGATTGTATGAGCGGCGCGCGTTAACTCGTTCAATTAAAGTAATAATGTAAATTTGCGGGCGTGTGCGAGGCGATTCCCGATTAAACGGCGCGAGTAAATTGCGCGATGCCCGGCGCCCCGATACCGCGCGGGACCTTTTTTTCTCCCTGACACGCACAAGGATATGCGCGCGCGCAGCAATTATGTCGTTTCGAATTTTACTTATTTCCATTAACGTTCAATAACGAGCGGAAAAGGGAGGCTTTGACCGTGCAATCGCGCCGGGGGTATTCGCACACAGGCTTGCGCGCGCGTGCGTATTCTTGCGGCACGGCGGAAACTACGCGAGCACGCGGTGGATTACTTTTTATTGAAAGCGCACACGGAGCGCGCGAGCTCGCGCGCACGCCGCAGCGTGTGCGATGCGGTGTTTTACGTAAAAATTCCCCGACACCCGGGGAATTTTATTTTCCCGTTATTACAGCTAATACGTAAAGTCGTTTGCAGCCGTGTATTAAATTAACGTATATAATATCGCGCGCGCGCGCGCGCGCGATACCTCGCGCATTATTCCCCGGCCGCGCACGCTCTCCGCGCGCGGCTGCACACAGCGGAGTGCCGCCATATTGCCGGCATTACGAATCTTCAATTTTCATTACTCCGTTAATTATTCGGCGAAAGGATATCCCTCGCGCGCGCGCGCGCGTTAACGTAACGAACTTAACGGCCGCCGCATATCGAATTACGCGACGTCGCGCCGTAACACAAAACGCGCGCGAGCGCGACTTGCTTCGCTCCGGCGACGCGCGTCGGATGTAAATCGCCCGCCATGCTCGCGTCGACGCGAGTTTTCATCGCGAGACGAAACGCCACGATCGCGAGCAAGCGATCGCCTCGCCTCGTCTCGCCTCTCGTCGTAGCGCGTAAACCGCGCCGTCGCTTTGCCGGAAATCATCCCGGCGCCTTGCGCCATTGGCAACCATTCTCTTTCTGCGGTTCTATTCGCCGCAACAAGCTTTAATCTGCTTAGCCGCATTCAGAGTACGTGGGAAACTGCACTCGTGTAACTAGATCGCGAGATCTAGTGTGTCCCTAAAATCGAGGCCGTGTTTCCTGTCCCGGTGAGCTATAGCACCCTGTCCGCCCACGACGTGTCTACAATCCTGCGCTACAGATTTAAATAGTTTGCTCGCCACGTGTCCGCCGTCGCGTATTTTACGTGTTCTTCCCGGCCGAAAGTTGCCGCAGCTTCGTGGCCCGGGCGAAGTCCGCGCGCGAGTGCCGCTCGCGCGGCGAGAGAGAGAGAGAGAGAGAGAGAGAAAGACTTTTAATCGGCGCGACGCCACGATGATCGCGCCGGTATTAGCCATTTATTAAGCGCCTCCCTCTGCGCGTTTTTTACCTTATTTCAAGCGCCTGTCCTGCCACTGCAGGCCGCGATGTTTCGGTGCGCGTGGGTTGTTTCGAGAATGCATACGAGGTGAATTAGTGACAGACTCTCGCAATTGCAGAATTGTTTTGCACCTGTTTCTTCTTAATAAATCAACTAATACGGCTCTATATTCAACATAAACATGTGCTGTTGCCGTAAATTTTACATACGGGCAAAAATGTTTGCTCGAACGAACTAATCTCTTTATAGTGAAGTATGAATTATTCGGAAAGTATCAGAATTTTGCTCAAGTTGGCGAAAAATTTGGATAATTCACGCTGAATTCCGATAACCCCGAAGGAAATTTTTTGTTTGTGGATCGTTTATGTAACAAGTTTGGATTAAAATTAAAAGCCACAGCAAACGCTGAAATGCATGATAATTGCAAGCGTGCTGCGCCGACGGTGATAATTCGTATCATTATTTCCCATTTTAAAAACTGATAATTAATATCATATGTGCGTTTGTTACATCTGTAACAATTATTTCGTAACTTTTTCAATACTAAACCGTCAACAGAAAAACGAAACTAAATGTCATTAGACGGTATTGCACTTTATTTATTTCTGAGAAATAATTAGAGATTTATTAGAGATTAAAGAATTATTTATTAGAGATCGTTTAAAATTTTGCCATATATATTTGAAAAATATAACAATTAAATTGCCAAATATTGAAGCTCTCTAACGAGAGATCTATTTTATATTTTAAAGGCTATATTATTATTTTACTAATTTATTTTCATAATGGGATTCTTTTTTATGATGAGATTACTGCTCACTAATTGGAACATTTCAAATTCCGGTTCACAATTAGGACATAATATAAATAATAGATTATGCATATTATATAACAGTATATTTTATTATTGATGAAAAAGCTTATTGGATAAATAGTACTCTCATTATACTGAATAAAAAATTCTTAGTAAACATAGGACGAATAATCAACTCTTTTTAGAATTGCAAGTATTTTTTTATTTTTAACGCAAGTATTTTTTGATTGATAACGCAAGTAATGTGTGTGCTCTCATTTATCACGAAGGGAATAAACAAACGAACGAATATATCTCATCGTACTATTTTTTTATTGTTTTGTTTACGAGTATTCTGCGTGTTCTCTTTTCATTTTTACATACGCTTGACATCTTCAAACTACAGAATTGCGGACTCTTTTAGAAATTCCCGGCTCTTTTCGAGCTGCTCGTCTGCTCAGCCGTATATTGAATTCGTTCATATAATTCTTGTATATCATTTATGGATGAAAATTAAAGCTCAGCTTTTCTTCATATATTCCTATAAAAAAATTTAATGGATTCAAGTCGACGGATCGAGGAGACGTCAATTGCGATTTTTTTCGACGTGCGTTCCATATTTAAACGCTCACTGACAATTAATATAAAATAAACTGAAGCGCACCTTTCGTAAACATCCAAGTAATAATATGGTAATACATTCGCTTGTTTATTCAATCCGCGTAATGAATGGAAGCGCACAAATAACTTGCGCTATCAAAATCAAAAATTGTCTGTAATTCTGAAAGGGTCGATTCTTCGACCGAGCACTTTTCACATTTAATACAACGAATACGGTCTACCCTGTAATTCCGGAACCCTTTTTTGAACACCTTGTATACAATCTCGCTGCGAATACGAACGTGCGAAGAGTCGAAAGAAAAAGGAATCGTCCGCGGGGTGTTTCAACGATCGCGCAGCAAGAAATACAAAGTCGCGGTCAGCGAGAGCGAAAAATGCACTCTCCGTCGCGCGCGCGCGCGCGCGCGAGAGAGAGAGAGAGAGAGAGAGAGAGAGAGAGATTGTCTGGGCCTGTCGTTTGACACACATACCTGCATATTTCGCCGAAAGAAGGAGGTCGCCCTGATACGGTATCAGAGATGTCCCAGTAAACGCTCGCGCGATAAACGCGATTCTATTCCGCGGAACATCTGTTACAGAAACTTCTTCATTCGTGTGCTCTCGTCGAAAGCAAAAGCAATGTACTTTGCGACGCGCGCGTGCGCGCGTGTGTCTGTGTATGTGTATGTGTGTGTATCGTCGGACGTGCTGAAAGCGGAGTACGAAATTGATTAAAAATGTGCCGCGAAAGAGGCAGCGGGAGATCCAAATATACGAATACTTTGGCCCAGTGAGTCCCCTCCCCCCCCCGCCGCCGCCGCCGCCGCCGCCGCCGCCGCGATGCCGCGTTTCCGTATCGCGGAAATATTTCCAACGCAATATCCCAAATTGCGCGACTGTAGCAACTGCGGCACTTGATAACAGCGCATTAGAGAATAATGTCACGAGAAGTACGTCGCCCGGCTGGTTAGTTACGATGAAATACCAATCCCGGCGCGACTCGCTGATTCAGAACGTCGAACCGGCGAAAGTGGGCTGCGAACGTTTCACGGATGAATCTACCGGCACACGCGCGTGGGCTCCCGGACGAGCTTTAAAACTCGACTCAGCCCGGTCCAATCACCGATCGTTATTTCCTCCAGGGCTCGACACAGTGGATACATTCTCGACGACTAATCCGACGTCAATCACGTATCGATTTCTCGCCGACGTGGAAGCACGCCCGGTAACTCGATCGACGAAAACGCCTGAGACGTGTAGCGACGCGAGCTGCGCCGATGTGCGCAGCGACGGCGAGGTGGATTTAGTGGTGGGGAAGGGGTAGTTTTTTGTAAAATCTCTGCGCGAAAGAAGGAAAAGAAGCGTGCAATCGAAAAATCGAAGCAGGCTACGGCAAGATACGTGTGCAAATTTTTACGAGGGAGGGGGCCCGAAGCTTTTCGGCAAGTGAAATTTTCTTGTCGTTTCGTAAATTTCTCTGCATTCAACACTTGATCGAAAAGATTTCTTTGTTGCATTCTGATACAAGGCGTTGTGTGTAAAAATAATTTCTTATCATATGTTCTTGAAGCGCACATTTTCTAATTCTCGAGTTAATTTCATCGTGTTAAGTTAATTTCATCACGTTAGGTTAATTTCATTACGTTAGGTTTGGTTAAAATTGGGGGATGAATTTCGGTTTGCAGGCGAATTTGCGACGCTTATCGCGACGCGGCATAAATTTGTCTCCGCGCGAAAAGCACCGGTCGACGCGGAACAGATATTTTCGAGTCTCTTTCCTGCAAAAACCTCAAGCCTCCCCTCCTCGCTTAAAAACTAACATGTACATCTCTACGTAGCTTGTTCGATTGATTAGCGCGAAAAAGACCGCGGTTTTCGGCACAGAGGTATTTCCGAACGTTCTCCCGCGGGTGGCTCGTCAACTTCCGCACGCGCGAGCGAGATCGCGCGTTAATATTCGAAGACACGAACATTTTTCCGCGAGAGCTCGAACGAAAATGACCTCGCCATTAAGAGCAGGCTCTTTATACCCGCGGTATAAAAAGGGGCGGGGTGAGAGGAGGAATGACGACAGAGGGAGAAATATATATATAAAATAATATATAAAATATATATAAAATAAAATATAAAAATGTGTAACACACAATGAGAGTCGAATCCGTCACTGTTGCACTCTCGAGGACGAGCCGCTCGGAGTTCCGCCTTTCGACGAGGCACTCTTCCTCTCTCTCTCTCTCTCTCTCTCTCTCTCTCTCTCTCCCCTCTGTTTTCTGTTTTTTTTTTCTTTTTTCACCGCTGTCGCCGCAGGGAGAGCGCACAATGTTGGCAACTTGAGGAGAACATAATGCCGAATGCGACTTATCCGAATACTGATAGAGCTCGGAACGAAATCCTTCGTAAGCGCGGCCATACGTAGGCTTACCACGGCTTACTGCGGGACGAGGAGGCGAAGGAGGAGGGGCGACGGGGGAGGGGAATCGCCGTGCGGCCTGGTGTCCTCGTGTCTCGCGAATTTCGCGAAACTCAAGGGGCTATCATCCGCGAGGCGGAAAAATATTTTGCCGGATCCGCGGATGAGGGGAGGAAGCGGGAGCGGCGAGGGAAGGGGAGAGCCGGGAACGCGCACAGTCTCCCGTAAATTCCGCGAAGAGATAATGGCGAACCTGGCGCCGGCAGACGGACGGGACGTATATCCCTGTGTGGACGTTGCCGCGAACTATAAGCGGAATAAAGTACAGCTTATAAACTAACGCTTCGAGTTCGGCGCGCGGTTAATCGCGCCCGCTTTTCGCGAGCGAGCGTGCGCGGGCGCGACTCCTGAGAGCAAACGAAGTCAACTTCGCGAGGCCGCCGATGCACGTCTCGTTTGACTTTCGAAAGCTGCCGCCGCCGAGGAACTTGCGAGAGAGCGCGCGGCCAGGCATTCGTAAAATTCGCCGGCAACTTTTCACGCTGTATACTTATATCTCTCGTGTTTGATCCCCCCTCCCCTTTAATCTTCCAATATATTTTATCAAGAGACATTTTATTTCCCCCATCCTCCTCCTTCCCCCTCTCTCTCTCTCTCTCTCTCTCTGTCTCTGTCTCTCTCTCTCTCTCTCTCTCTCTCTCTCTCTCTCTCTCTCTCTCTCTCTCTCTCTCTCTCTCTCTCTCTCTCTCTCTCTCTCTCTCTCTCTCTCTCTCTCTCTCTCTCTCTCTCGACCTTGTGCGGAGCACAGCACAGCCAACACAGACGACAATGACTCACAAGAAAGAGAGAGAGAGAGAGAGAGAGAGAGACACGACGAGAGCGTTCGCGTGCGGGGGTGGGCGAGGGTGTGTTCTCGCGTATTATTTCAATATGTAGTAATCTTGACACGAGCGTTAATCGCCTTATACCTTGTTTGAAATGGGAGCTCGCGACATCCCAAGTTAACAGTCCATTAGTAAAAGCCGCGCAGCATCGCGCATGCTTCACAATGCGAAAACGGGCGCTCTCACTTTCTCCTTCCATTTCCCTGTTCCTTTCTCTCTCTCTCTCTCTCTCTCTCTCTCTCTCTCTCTCTCTCTCTCTTCTCTCTCTCTCTCTCTCTCTCTCTCTCTCTCTCTCTCTCTCTCTTCCTCCCTCTCTCCCTCCCTCCCCTTCTGTCTCTGCCTCCCTCTCTGCGAGACGAAACGGCATTATATTCTCGCGATCTACCACGTACAATCTTCGTGGAAAAGTGCACTCTGCGCGTACGGAATTTATTCTCGCGACG
This sequence comes from Harpegnathos saltator, assembly GCF_003227715.2. Lineage (NCBI taxonomy): Eukaryota > Metazoa > Arthropoda > Insecta > Hymenoptera > Formicidae > Harpegnathos > Harpegnathos saltator. The sequence goes on from NW_020230126.1 coordinate 1,168,505, forward strand.
GAGTATATCGTTAAAAGGAAAAGAGAGGAAGAGAGAGAGAGAGAGAGAGAGAGAGAGAGAGAGAGAGAGAGGCGCGCGCGCGTCTCGTCGATGACAAATCGGGAAATCGCGCGCGTGCGCGCGCGCAAGTAACCATTACTATTCGAAACTGGGAGACTCCCCAGGGCTCGGGGCGACATTCTAGTCCGGAATAGAATACGGTATTAATTCTCGCGGCAATGTGCCGCTGCATTATTCCCTTTGAGGCCGGGGTAGCAAGAATCTTCGTCAAACCACTCTCTGGTTCATTACGGCTGCTACGAAGATATGTTGACGTTGGTATCGCACGCGCGGACTGAGATGCGCAATGGATATGAACTCTCTCTCTCTCTCTCTCTCTCTCTCTCTCTCTCTCTCTCTCTCTCTCTCTCTCGCTCTCCGGTTACAACGGCACGACGACATCGAGGCATACGTCTTCCCGCGAATTCATCGTGTGACGCGCGACAAGATTAATGACCGGAAAGAGTGTGGCTCGTGCGAATTCACACTCGATAAAATTTGCAACGCTCCGCCGTCCCATTTGCACCCGCGCTCCCTCCCTTTCTCTCTCTCTCTCTCTCTCTATTTCTCTGAAAATATAACACGCTCGGCGGAGTTGTTCCGTAAATACGCATATTGGAAACGTCCTCTCTCCCACACACGTCGCAGTCAGTCCGTCCGTCCGTTCCATTTCAGCCGAAGAATCGACGCGAGCGCGGCAGAACGCCTCGCGCAAATCGCAAATTTGAAAGCACTTTTCTGACGGTACGTAGTAGATACGGCCGCGTATGTATTTCCGCGTCACCCCCATTTACGCGGGCGCGCGCGCGGTGCTTCTCGAGATTTGCGGCAAACGGCGGCAGCGGCGAGAAGATGAGCCCAGCTTTATCCGTCCGTTATCGATGAGTCGGCTGCGCCAGAAATGTGATTGAAATTTGCCGTACAAAACGTCGGCCTTAGCACACGAGCGCGCGCACTCACGCGCACGACGAAAGTTCGCGGGGAGAGCGCGCGAGAAATTCCGCATCGATTATTAGTTTTTCCAACTGCGCCGCGGGCGTTACTTTTCGCGCGTGTTATTCCCGCGCGGTAATGGGAGCCGGAATATTAATCGCGAAATTCGTCGTCGTTGTTTCTCCGCGCGCTCCCCCGCGGCCCGCGTCGCGTGCGATTATCTCTTCGCGCGCTGTAATCGAGGTCTCCGATAGTCTGATAATTCGTCTCCTTACAGCACCGCTGCCTCAAAGCGAATCGGTCGAAGCGTTGCTGATCGAGTCGCGGCGGGGGGATCCATGTCCCGCCGATAATTAGTGAGTATCCGTTGATACTCGCAGTGAAGAGTGCACGCGCCTTTTGCTGGCCCTCGCGCTCTTCGCTGATTTCAAGCGGATGCGGAGTTAAATTTCACCGCACGAGATCTCCGCACGGAGAAAAGAGGTTCGACCGAAAAGAGGATCGACGCGAGGACGGATGAACGAACGAAAATGCACTCCGGCTCGAGGGAGATAGAATTTCTACTTCTTAACGGAATCAAATTCGATTTCCGAGAAGCAGAAAGTCTCCCTCCGTTGGCTGAAACGCCTTTGGCTCGCCGCTCATTGTCAGGTCAATTCAACTTTAATCTTTTGTCGCCGCGCGGCGCAAATTCATTATAGAGCGTGGCGGATTCAACTTTCCGCGTTCGCAGTGCGATGAAATTAACGGCTTCTCCCTGCGTCTTGCGCGCGATGACGCTGTTTGTGTGATGCAAACTGCATCGCCATTAACTGACCCGCTCCACCGGCTGTAACGCTATACTTATAATCGAACCCGACGGCCATAAATCTAACGTTTCACTCACGAATATATACCGGTTGTGTATTTTCGAGAATGATTCTCCGCGTCAATCGGGACACGTGTCAAACCCGAGCGTCTCGGCTGGCCTAGTGAATTACACAATCGCGGAGGAATAATTAATTTGTCCCTAATTATCCGAGAGAGTCGCGCGTATCCGCCGAGTGGTGTCGGTCGATCGGAAAATTTTAGTCGACGAAAATGATCGGAATTAACACCGCGACTAAATCGCGATTACACATAATGGCCGTTGCAATCGATTATTTTGATTCGACGGATTACACGCTGATTAATACTGCATTTCGATCGATTGAATTATTCAGAGTTATTAATTTGGATTATTGATTTGCCGATTATTTTATTACAGTGTATAAATTTCCATCGTTTCGACGTAGATTACTCGAGGCAGCATCGTTCAGACACGGAGAGTATTCTCGCTCGAACTCTCTCGTCCGGATAAAATTTTTCACTCGGGACGTCTCGTCGTAAGATGTTAATTAAAATTTTTATCGATCAATGCGCGCCGCGGACATCAATGCACGCTGCGCTTAACGCTGAAATTCCCGCCGGCCACCGCGCGGGATAATCGGCAGGATCGTTGCGCCAGGATCCATGCACGATTCGAAAACTTGCCTCCAAAGTGGCGTTATTCGCGCATGACGTTATTCAGCATGCCGCCATATAAACCCGGGAAGTTATGAAAGTTCGGCCAAGATCGGGCCGTCATTCGATGGCTCGACCGGGGCTTCACGCGAATAGCGATGCATTTCAAGTTAAATGGCGCTACTAACAAAATAGTTTGCACCTTATTCGGCAGGCAGGAGTCTCGAGGCCCGCACAATCCTCTCGAGTTATGCTCATCCACGCCGCCGAGGGCAAACTTTTTAACGGCCCGCGGAACTCCCGCTGCACCGCCTCGAGCTTTCGCGAGGAATCTAACCGGCGACTTTATTCTCGACGCACGCGCTAGACAGTATATCCGAGCCGGAATCGCGGCCGATTATGAGTGCGCGAGTGAAGTATCTCATTCCTCCCGAGCTCCGATTGCTTCCGAAAGAGCGCGCCGGTAAGATCGGCCTCTCGAGCGAAACGCCGGACTCGCCCGGCGAAAATTTCTCGCGCTCCTTCGGAACCTTCAAAAATTGCCACTTTGCGCTGACCGAGCGGCGTCTTGCTTGCTTTCCTCTCTCTCTCTCTCTCTCTCTCTCTCTCTCTCTGTCTCTCTCTGTCTCTCTTCTCTCTCTCTCTCTCTCTCTCTGTCTCTCTCTGTCTCTCCTTCGCTCTCTCTCTTCTTTCTTCTCTCTTTCCTTGCATTCGGTGTCCGCGCTGCAATTGGCGGAATTAGTGGCGCCGGTAGCGGCGAGAGAGATATCCAATCGTTCTATTAGAGAATAATAATATACGCGTACATTGGCGCGGATGGATTTCTCCGTCGATTCGTTTGTGAAAGCTCCCAGCGTCGAACAAAGGACATCATTTTGCGAAAGCATCCGATAACAGACAAAGGATCCCACGAATGGCGTAGATATCGAATGAATGGCTGCTCCGCGAATTGTTGCACGCTATATGCCGCGCGATTGAAGTGTAATCGTACATAAATTAAGGTAATCGACAAACGCGCGACAAACACTCGCGCGCGCGTGCATCCGCGCCGTGCCGCGTCGTGTCGCGTCGCGTCGCGTCGCGTCGCGTCGCGTCGCATCGCATCGCGTCGTGTCGCAATAACCGGATAGACGAAATAACGCAATTTGCGTCTATCTTTAGTATTAATCGAGTGAAGCGAGTGCGCGGGGCCACACAAGCTCGAAATTGCGCGACAGTGTTTGCCGCTAAACACGCGGCGAGCTCGTGAGCCAATATCGTCGCGAAAGTAACCTCCGAGATAACAGAGAGAGAGAGAGAGAGAGAGAGAGAGAGAGAGAGAGAGAGAGAGAGAGAGAGAGAGAGAGTCGTCGGCGAGAAAAGAGATGAGTCTTCCATTAAAGAAAATTACCATATGATAGGTCCCATCGAACCAATATACTCTCGAATCTTCCGCATTCCGCATCGTCGCTCGTTTCATCTTATTTTATTTTCCACTGAGGACCTCATGCCTCTCTCTCTCTCTCTCTCTCTCTCTCTCTCTCTCTCTCTCGCCCTCTCCGTTTTTCCTCGTCGCTTTCTTGCGCGACACCCTGAGATTAAATGTAAAAGAGGGAAGATCTCGTATACTCTTTATTTGCGCACCGCCCGTAGCTCTGGGTCGCGGGCACCGGCGGGAGGGAGGGGTGGACGGGGGGCGGATTCATGTGATCAAATATGGGATATTTGCGCCTTGAAGTGCGGATATTCGCTTTGATTTTGCGTCATCGACGCCGGCTCGGCGATCCGCGAATTCATTTGCTCGTAAAGATTTTACTATTGCAGCCGGTCCCGGGGATGCGATGGAGAGGTTTCCTCCGCCCGGCGAGTTTAGTGGCGTCCCTTTTTCCGTCTGACGAAGCTTCATAACTTTAATGGAGGACTAAAAGTAACGGCGAGACCGCGGCGGGGATACGTATATCGACATTCGCCTCGGATTATGGCTGTTCTTTTTAACGCCGCGCGCATTAATGACACCCTCGTAGTCCCCCCCGAAGCACGATCGGTGTGTTCTCCGTGGTAGTGCTCCGGGCTCACAACCGATGCTTCCCGGCGAAAGAATCCCGCTGAAAGTGTCAATTGTTCGCGGACGAGCCTGCCGGAACGTTTCGAAACACCGAGTAGATTCCGACTGTGTGGAATTGCCAAATTTGGCAAAGGGAGCAAATATACGAGGCGCGACAGGAGGTCGTTGAAATCCGAACGTGGAGATCGACGGGAATATCTCGAAACACTTTGGGCTTCCATTCTCTGGAGTCGCGAACATTTGGATCTGGAACACTGCGGCGCGGCGTTCCTAGCTTGAACATGCGCAGGATTGGATTCCGCGGAATTTTCAGAACAGGTAATAATAATTCCTATAGCGCTGGATCTTCCAACTGAAATCTCAACACCCAGCCGGAGTCGGTGGGGCGCGAGACGCAGCGATAAAGTGGCGGCGCTTTTCAGCGAAAATCAATGCCCCGGCTGAGCGATCACCGAGGAGAGAATACCGTTCGGCTTGCCGATTCAGAGTCGGAGACATTCGGCGCCGATTCGCCGCGAGCGCGCACGACGTGGCCGTAAATCGAACCGGCGAGATCGCAATTGGCGATGGCCGCGCGAAGGCTCGGCGGGGTGCGAGTTTTCAAACAATCCGCGCGGATTATTAACGCACGACGCGGCCGGGCACGCACCCTTTCGACTTTGCGCGAGCTTTTCGCACGGCCAGGCCAGAACCTACGCGTGACACGACGTGCGGCTTAAATATAATTTATTAAAATGCGCTTACGGGGCGAGAATTGGTATTAATTAAAACTGCGAGATTTGCATTGATTATAATGCGCCACTAATTGAAAGCGACTTATCTGCACGTTGCATTAAAATGTAAATCAAATCTCCGGCGTCGCGCTCGCGTCGGCCAATAAGCAAAGGGGCGCAGCGGGCCGGCCTATAATGCGAAACATGTTTGCTAAATTGCCAGGCCCCGTACATATTTTTTTTAATGGATGCGCGCGAGGTGTAACACTCGTCGGAGATTTACGGATAAATCGACGCCGCGCGAGCGCTGTTTATATCGCAGCTGTGGACGTTGTAGGAAGAGAGGAGCGGAGGAGGGGCTGCACATACACACACACACACACACGCGCGCGCGCGCGCGCACACACACTATCATAATGATTCTTTATTTTATTCTCCCAGAATATCCAGCGCTCGCGCACGGAGGAGGCAGACGAGGATATAATTGGTTCGTAACGGTGGAGATACTTTTTGTTGATTCAATCGATCGAATATTGACTTTGTCCGCTCAAATGGCCGATTTTTATTTCTGTCGCGAGCGTGTCCAGCGGCGCGCGCGTGCGCGCACGCGCGTGTAAGTGGAATATGTTTTATCTTGCTCCGATATTTTTGCTCGAAATGTGCGAAATATCGGAGTCGCGCCTAATTAGATCAGATACGATCGCTCAGCGGCTCACATAACGACACTCGCGAGCGATCCCCGCGTCATTTAACCGATAAATTGCTCGTAATTGCCGCTCAACGTCCGGATCAATTATGAAACATTTTCCGAAGAGCGGCACGAAGAGGGAGCGAGAGAGAGAGAGAGAGAGAGAGAGAGAGAGAGAGAGAGAGAGAGAGAGCTTGTCTCGACACGAAATCACGCGAGACCCGATGACTCGTAAATTCCGCAAGTTGGCCGATCTCGGATCAACTTTCGCGATATCCCGAACGGCAGGTAGGACCCTGACGTTAACCCGAAACTTCCGTCGCACGTCCAGGCGCGTCTGGACGGCGATCTCTCATCCCTGCAACAAGATATCAGGCAACCAAGAAAGTTCGTGCCGCTTCTAGGTTTTGCCATTGGCAAACTGCACATGCGCGCACTACGTGTTTATATGTATACTTAAACAAAAGCTTACTCAACGGAGAATTTAGCGGTGTGTAATGTGCTTGTGGAAATTAATTATTATGGAAATTTATTAGGATTAATTATTACGGGGATTTATTATGATTTAGTCTTGAAGGTTTCGCAAGAAACGTCACTATAATGTCAACTTTGTCGGAGATATTCCAATCACAGCTATTGTTTCGTTGTTCGTAATGCTTTAGTGTTAATCCGTGATATTTTGTCATTTGCTGATAATATATACGCAGGAAAAATCGTGGGAACACCATCTTAAAAATGAGGCTTTCTAAAGACATTTTTTTCGACATGCGTTACTTTTGTTTTTTAATCAAAAGAAAATGGCGCCTGAAGGTCACAGAATTCTGGTCACAGAAACTTATGACATTACTTCGTCAATTAAGACAGGTGAATATTGGTTTAGACGATTCAAAAGTGATAGTTTCAATGTTAACGACAAAGATCGCTCGGGAGAACCAAAAAAGCTTGTAAATACAGATTTGCGAACATTATTGGTCGAAAATCCAGCGAAAATCTACTTTAGAACTTGCCAGAGCATTAAATGTTAACTACAACTTATTGAACACGTTTACATGATGTGAGAAAGACTCACAAAAAGGAGAAATGGGTTCCACATCAATTGTCGGAAAATGCCATCGCGAACCGATTGAACATTTGCATTTCGTTGATCGCCAAACAAAAAATGAGTTTTTTGTATCGAATTGTTATCGGGGATGAAAAGTGGATCTATCTCGATAATTCCAAATGGAAAAAATCATGGTTCAAAGGTATCGCTATGTATTTCGCGGATCAAGGTGTTGTGTATTGTCAAATCCGAATAAAACTGTCACCGCTGATCGTCATCGACAATATTTATACAAATTGAAGAGAGCGTTGGACGATCACCAATTGCGAGTACACGACGCAAAGTGATCCTTCTTCACGACAATGTTCGACCTCATGTTGCATTACCAGCGAAGTAAACGCTATTAGAGCTGGAATGGCAAGTCTTACCGCACCCCGCGTATTCTCCAGACATTGCTGCATCCGATTATCACTTGTTCCGGTCGATGCAACATGCTCTAGAGAATACACACTTTCATAACTTTGAACAGGTGCGAGATTTGTTGGAAATTGGATCAACTCCAAGGAAGAATCTTTTTATCGTCGCGGAGTCCATCTCTTGCCAGGAAGATGGGAAAAAGTTGTACAGAACGAAGGAACATATTTTGATCAAGGCATTCGTTCATTATCTTGTTTAAATAAATCAGTTTTTGAGGAAAGGAAACCCTCCAAACTGAATCACGCTCCTAATATAATGAGCGAAAATATTTTATTAGTAATGAAAAATGTAATAAATACCTTCATAATGATATGCCTAGATTACTGATTAATCTTGGTTTTATCGCGTTTTTCTCATCTCAATGGTCATTTTTTTGACACTCATAATAATCATACAAAAAATCCTTTCTTGAAAATCCTATGGGAACGGAAAAATGTTTTCATTCATCTCCCTCCCTTCCTTACGGTGAAATTCCGTTCGAGGATACACACTTTCGTGAATTCGAAAAAGTGCGAAAATTTCTTGAAAATTGGATCGACTCCAAGGGAAGAATCTTTTTATCGTCGCGGAGTCCATCTCTTGCCAAAAAGATGGGAGAAAAGTTAAAACGAAGGAAAATATTTTGACCAAGGCACGCGTTCATTATCTCATTTAAGTGAATCAGTTCTTGGGGAAAAGTAGACCCCTCAGACCAAATCGCACTCCTAATATTATTCATCTCTGTTGATTACGAACGGCCAGGAACTTTCTTGGATGCCTCATATAATCCTTCCTGTCGCGGGCAGTCAAGTCGAGTCGAATCGAATATCCCCGGCGCCTCTCTCGAGGTGTCGTGGCCGGTCGAGCGGGAGCGACGAAGATCGCACGCCCGGGGAACTTGCGCGGATACTGCGAGTCTCCTCGCGGCTCGGGCACACAATTCCTCGTGTGCGGCCTTTGTGGTCCCGGCGCAGCGCGCTCTCACGGGTTTTACACGCTCGATGGTTCTTAGTTAAATGCCGGCGCAAACGCAAACGCCGGCTACACATGCACATCCGATGCGCTTCGCCGGCGTTAACCCCGCGGAAGAGGTCGACGGGCAGGAGGAGTAGGAGGAGCTTCGTTTCGTGAAGTTTAAGGCACCGTTACGGCGACAACGGTGTAGCCAAGTTCGGCTGGGAAGACTCGGGCAGCAATTGCAGCTCTCTCTCTCTCTCTCTCTCTCTCTCTCGGCTTCGATCTCGCCCCGCAGAAGGGAACTTGCCGCGTCTAATCGATTCCCGCGTGTCTTCCGGGTGTCGATGGAGGAATATCTGGACCGGCATGTGCTCGTAAGTCGCTCCGATGCGTTTTCGTGCACCTGATACTTTTGTATTTTAGATTTCGAACATTCCTGCCGTGCTCGCGGTGGGCCACCCAATCCGGAGCACGTCGTTTTTGTTAAACGACGTAGGGTCGTGGAAAAAAATGCATACGTAATTATGTGCACATTAAATGATACACGATTATTACATGATGCATTGTCATATAATTATATAAATATATACATATATAATTATATATACAAGGTGCTAAATTTCAAACGTAATAGGTAAAAAATCTCGAAAACTATGAAAGATAACACGTGTTCCATGATTTCGAAGGGGAAGAGAATGGCATTATCAGTTTTTTATTTGGAGGGTATTTTTCAAGATCACTCGGAGGTCAACTTAATTTTTTAAAATAGAAAGCCCAATTTTTTGTTATATATTCTTTTTCTACCAATTAATTTTAATAACTTTTGTCTGAAACACGGTTTTTTATTTGCCTAATATTTTTTGAAACATTTAAGGAAAACTTTTTCAACATTTAACTTACGATATCTCGCTAACTATTCCTCGAGAGGAAAAATAGTATTCGGCTTTATTTACTATCAAGAATATATTACTATAATAGTGTCCTAACTTTTGTTAATTTATCGACCTTTGGAAATTTCAAAATTATTAAATTAACAAAAGTTAGGGCACTATTATAGTAATATATTCTTGATAGTAAATAGAGTAGAAAAGTCTAGTATTTAACGATTTTTTCTTCCGACGAATAGTTAGCGAGATATCGTAAGTTAAATGTTGAGAAAAAGTTACCAAGTTTTCCTGAAATATTTCAAAAAATATCAGGCGAATAAAAAACCGTGTTTCAGACAAAAGTTGTTAAAATTAATTGGTAGAAAAAGAAGATATAACAAAAAATTGGACTTTCTATTTTAAAAAATTAAGTTGACCTTCAACTGACCTTGAAAATGCCCTCCAAATAAAAAACTGATAATGCCATTCTCTTTCCCCTTCGAAATCATGAAACATGTGTTTTAACTTTTTTTAATATCTTTCATAGTTTTCGAGATTTTTTACCTGTTACGTTTGAAATTTAGCACCCTGTATAATTATGTACACACATGTGTGCGTACGTGAAAATATATATATGTAATTATATTACGTATTATATACGTAATTATAATAATAAATATATATATGTAATTACAGATACGTTAAACTCGAAGGGTTAATTTAAGCACAATGCTTCGGGTCGCATTCAACTTGCATGATTAAGACGCGTTGTAATAAGGAGCTTGTCGCAATTGGGAACCGCTTGTCATCGGCAGACTTATGCGGCAATCCGGTCGTGACAGGAAGTGAAGTGACAGCACACGATGGAAATATCGAACGATATTGCGCATCGACTAAATATGCACGATCACATCGACGACTCGTAGCAAATTAAAATGGCAAATCTTTTCAAAGACGTTGCTTCGCTTGATTGCCGCAGTTGATTGAAGCGGCCGCCAGCGAAGCGGCTATAACCGAATATATACCCGAGGAGGCCGCGAATAGCTGGAAAATATTCGAAGCACCGTAATTTCCCCTTACCGCTAATTAGAGCTCCGTCCGGAATGCTGCGTCCAGATATTCTTACGCTGCTGCTCCTCTCAGCGCGACTCGGTTCGGCTGGCAGATTCGCGCGACGAAAATAAGACGTCGGCCCGCGCGCGCGCGCGCGTCTAATCGATCTGCCGAGCTGTTTAGCGAAGGCTAAAATTCACGCGACAAAGAAGATTGGCGAAACGAGCGAGCGGGGGCGAAGGCGAACTTCAGTATTTATTTTCCCCTGTTAAGCAGAGAGAAAAACTCCCGTATATATCCGACAAAGTTGGCCGCGCGATGTATTGCCATCATCGCCAGGCGGCCGGCAAGACGCAAGGGGAGGAGGGGGGGGCACCGTTTTAAAACTAACGCGCTCTCGGCCGAATTCCCGGCGGTCGCGGCGATTATTTTAAATGAATATGACGGGTTATTTTGCGTACATTCGTTCGACACACTTTGTCGGGCGCGGCTGAGATTGACGTTTACCGCGAGCTTTCTCTCTCTCTCTCTCTCTCTCTCGCTCTCTCGCTCGGCGCGCACGCGGTCTCCTCCCTGGCGCGAGTCTCAAAGCGCGAGAAATTGCTATTCATGGCGCTATAAAACCCGGTGGCGCGCCTAAATTAATAGCGTCGCTGCGAAAACTCATCTCGGATGAGTGTAATTCTTTCGGCCGCTGTAGCGGCCAAACAGCGGCTGTACGTGTGTGCGTGCGTGCGTGCATGCGTGTGTACGTGTTCCTTGCTCCGCGATCGATAGGAATTGAGATCACGGCGGGAGTGAGAAAACAAACCGCTCACGCTGCGGCGGTGGCCCAATATGTAGCCCCCCCCCCCCGCTGGAATTTCGTCCCGCCGACGAAGTAGGTTGTTTTTTTCTTACGAGCGACTGCCTGTGAAAAATTCCATCAGGGATCGATCGACCGGCCGACGACGCGGCGTCTCGACCGGCCGTTTTGTAATTATGCAAATCGGCTTTCCCGCCGGTTATCCCACATACATTTTTCCCCTCCTCTGAACGGGAAATACGATATTGCAGGCGGTGACCGGTAAATCGGCGTGTTTAAAAACTGTAACGCTTCTTTAGCGTCGCGCGCATTAGGATGCACGCCGGCGCTCGCTCCCGGCGAATATAAATAACTATTTCGGCGTGTCGGTGACATTAAAAGCGACGGATCGAACGATACTCGTCGGTGTGCTCGCTTAATATTCACGACTAACCGGATTACGCGCTTCGCAACTTGCGGAATAATCCGCCCCACGGAGGGACTTGCGGCTGGCGCGTACCGATTGACCGCGACGACGACGACGACGACGACGACGACGACGACGACGACGACGACGACGCTGCTCGTTGTCTCGCACGGCGATAATGACCCCCCCTTCCCGGGCCCCGCGACCTTTCCAAAGGTCACATCGCGCGAATCCACCTCTCGCGTTCACCGCGATGTAAAATCGCACGGGGCGGTGACTTGCGAGAAGTGAGCGCCGCACGACCCTCCCGGAAGTCGAAACTTCGTTTACCCGGAGGCGTCCGCGGGGACGCGCGCGCTAGTGTCAGCGGCCAACATTTAACTAGATATGGGTGCAACTCGATTTGCAGGCGCAAGCTTTGCCCATGACCCGAGCGCATCGCGGATAGCCGAAGCCGGTTCGATGCACTCGAAGAGAGAGAGAGAGAGAGAGAGAGAGAGAGAGAGAGAGAGAGAGAGAGAGGCTCTATCGGTCCTGTCGATTCAGCAGCGAACGACTGAGAATGCGCTAGCGCATTCTCTTCGAGTGCGAGCTGACGAGCTGGTCGTGTTGAGCGAACGAACGCAAAACACACGACCGTTATCATAAAGAGACCACGCACGCCTCGCTGATCCGCGATCGCCGTAAATTCGGCACCGCGTCGCCATTGCGTTTGCGTTGACTCTCTCGATGTGCCGGCACTTTCCGTCGCCACGTCTGCTCGCGGCAGGAACAGCGATCGCGATTCAATTGATCGTCGGATGCGCGAACTCTAATGTTAATGACGCAGCACGAGGGCGAGGGGGACAGAGGGAGCGGGGGAGAATATAATTTATTGAGCGAAGATTCCCCTCAAGTGCGACTGAGGTAAATACTAAATTGTTGCAATATTTTTTTAAATCCTTGATTGGCGGGAACGCAATAGTGCGGTTTAGGTGTGTGTGTGTGTGTGTGGTCGATATTTCTCGATATTTCTAAAATTAGCTATTCGAAGGTTTTTGGTCTTACTTTATTTAATAGTGAATTGCAAAGTTCCAAATGACAGATATAATAAAGTCGACTTAAAATTGGAAGGAACGTACAAGTATTATAAGGTCTTTGAAATGCATTTTGGGATTCTTGAGGTCGTTTTTTCAATGCTGAGTTCTAAAGATAAAAATTCAAAATAGCGAGTCCTTACAGCAGTGTAAATGACAAAAGCAAAATATTATTCCCATATTATATCACTTAATAAATTATATTTATTTATCATTTCGTTATTTCGTTGAAATGAAATTATGATTTTAATCGTCACGTCAGAATTACTGTTTCGAATTTGAAAAGTTCCGAGGGTTCGTATTCGTAAGCAACGACCTCAGAAGCCACCGGACACAACATTTTAATAACATTGCTTATTCTTCACTAGCTTAAACACTTTGCGAAATTCCGAGATGTTAAGAGCGGTATTGTAATAATAAAGCAAAGCACATCGAGAGACGCGTATCTCCTTGATGCTGGAAATTCTTATGATTTTCGCTCTTGAACGCGGATATTTAAACTTTCAACGTAGAATATACATATACATGTTTATGTTGAAAGCTTAAGTCTTCGTATTTAAAGAACAAAACATTAGGAATGCCGGTACTTTCGCCTTACATGTAGAAAGCAATTATTAAAGTTCGTGATGTATATAATAAATTCCTCTCTCTGTCTCTCTCTCTCTGTCTCTCTCTCTCTCTCTCTCTCTCTCTCTCTCTCTCTCTCTCTCTCTCTCTCTCTCTCTCTCTCTCTCTCTCTCTCTCGTGATAAATATACGTAAGAGAGGGAAGGGTCCGCGAATTTTTAGCATTTACGACGACAACGATGACAATGACGATACCTAATGCATCCCGCGAGTGTCGACTCGTCCGTATCTCTCGATCACGCTGGCATAGCCGTCGTATGGCGCGATGTATGCGCCGCGCGCGCACGGCTTGATATAAAGGATCGTTATTTACGGCCACGGTTTATATTTCATCGGAATATAATGGAAAATGGACCCGGTGTTAGGGGCAACACATAGCTTATACCGCGTATATACATGGACGTATGTGTGTGTGTGTGTGTATGTATATTATAGTATACATGTCCTTCGCCTCTATCGCTTTGGCTCACGCCCAACGGTGCGTTTTGACATTTGTTTGTAATTGAAATACGCGCCTACACACGCATTTCTGTAATTATTTGGACGTTACACGGCCACGTTACGAGCGCACGGCGTTATCTGAAATTGTTGATCCATTTGCCGACGCGCCGCGACCTATATTTGCCCTGTCAAATTAATGCCGATGGGGGTGAAAAAGCGGGAGAAGGAGGAGGGAGGGAGGGAGGAAAAGAGAAAACGTCGCGCTCGAGCGGGGGGAGGGTCTCCGCGTCCGAAAACAGCCATCTGTTGATAAGAATACCCCGCGGTACAAACTGCCGTCGATCGTTCGATCGCGTCGATTTTCGCCCCGGCCGCGCCGCGCCGCGCCATTTGCCGAAGACGCGCTCCGGCTGGCAGCGATATTGATAGAAGCGCGGACGAGAGAGCGGGCGCAAATTACCATACCGTCGGAGTCAAACGAGATTCATTCGTTCTTAATTTCCACCTTACCTCGCTCCTACGCGTCATAACTTTCCAAACTGGCGAGTCCAAACTGGGGAAACGGACAAATATATCTTCCGACAGCGACTAAACGGCCATAACTTTCTTTTCAAACTTCGCTCTCCGCGCCGCGGCGTTTACGAGCGAGAGGCGGCTCTCTCGCGAGAGGCGAAGTCGCGAGGAGCACAGGAGCGAGGGGGAGGAGGCGAGGCTAAGCTGCTAGGCGAAGCCGCTACTTGTCAATTAATTTGTCGACAAACACGATCGGAGCCCTGTCACGAGCTCCGTCGGCCGTCGTTACGCCGCGCGGATCGTTACGCGCTTCTCCGTGCCGGCGAAATATCGCGCCGCCGCGCCGTTGGACTTGCGGCTCGTCGTTGCGTCGCCTCGAGCGGGACTTTTCGCGGATTTCCCGGCGCGAGCGAATCGCCGTCCGCGATGTCCTCGATGATGGGGATCGGGCACGCGAGCTTCCGCGTGAACGCGCCTTCGCGCGCTCCGCTGCATCGACGAAGAAAAGCCCCCCGCTAACGTCGCATGAACTTTTACACACCGCCTTTCCCCACCCCCGTCCCCCTGCCCCGCCGCCGTCACAGGTCGTTCTTGGAAATATCGCCGGCGTATACATCTGCGAATATACAATCTTATCGGTCTTTTGTCGGCGGGATGAAATATCCCGGACGCAGCATGTAAGATTCATCCGGCGTAGACGCGCGCGCGCGCAGGACTTCTCCGAGGAGAAAAATTTTTCGGCTCGCAAGTGGACAGCCTCCGAGGCGGGACGCGGCGAAGCTCACGGCTAGTGCAGAATGCAACGAAAGGGGCTCGAGGAGGAGAGAGAGGGGGAGAAAGAGGAGAAGAGACGGGGCAAGAGTAGGAAAGCGGCCGCGCCGGGCTACTACGAATTGTTACGGCAGCGGGTTTTACGAGGTCCCGGTGGACAGGACGCCAAGCGAAGGGGGGGCACGTCGCGCTCCTCTCCGAAAGGGGAAAAGCGTTATCTTGCCATGTGTGACTCGAATAACGAGAGTAAGCCTTCGCCAAGTCCGGCTCGGACGACGTCTTATCGCGCGGCAGCGGCGGCGGCGTTAATGCGATTACCGTTTGCGCGATTTCACGCCGCGTCGCAATGAGAGGAGCGTTACATCTCGGCTGCCACCGATGACATCGAAACCGCATCAGCTTGCGCTCTCGCGCTCGCGGAGGCGCGGCGTCTTCGTTTCATCTCTGTCAACAACGACGCTCGCCCGTCGCGTGCACTTCGCGGAAAAGTCAAACTCCGCCGCGCGGCGACTGTGCCGGCGTGATAACGTCTGCTTAATTCACGTTATCATGCATCGTCCAACGTGGGACAAACGGCGGCTGGGTAATGGGACGTAATGGGATGTGAATAATGATGGACGTCAGGATGACTTGGCGCCCGAGGCTCGCGACGGGCAACTCGCTCTCCGCGGAACGTCGAGAGTGTCTCCCGTATTGTAAGTCAAGGGACAATGCGGATTTCGCTGGGAATGTGTGTGTCGTGCGTGTACACGGCGCGCGCTGAGGGATCGGCGGGGAGGGAAATTGACGGTGAGCGCAGACCAGACGCGTTTCGGTCGAGGGATGTGTGTTATAGAAATGCGGAGGAATGCTTATGGATGGAATTT
Organism: Harpegnathos saltator; assembly: GCF_003227715.2. Classification (NCBI taxonomy): domain Eukaryota; kingdom Metazoa; phylum Arthropoda; class Insecta; order Hymenoptera; family Formicidae; genus Harpegnathos; species Harpegnathos saltator. The sequence goes on from NW_020230126.1 coordinate 1,184,282, forward strand.
CCTTCTGAGAGGCGACCGCGAGAGCGAGTCTCGCGCGGAGAAAAACGGAGTTTTCACTTCGCAGCGCGTTTCTGCTTTAGAATTCCTTTAATTCTTATCCGCCGAATTTGATACTGAGAAGGGATTCAAGTTCTGGAGAAATTTCGGCTCGTCTTTTATTAACTCAGTCTTTTTCCTCCCTGCGACGGGGAGAGAGAAGGGGCTCTGCTTTGATTCCGATTTGGTATTGACTCGTTTTTGGAGATTTATCTACCGACAAATTTCGGACAATATCGATTTGTGTTATTACACACAAAAATCACACAGAGCGGAAACAATACTTTTTCTTCATATGATATAAGCGCATTACATCTGATTTCGACGAGCCGCCTATACTCGCTCGCAAAATTGAGGTTCATCACTAGCTGGCTTAATCGGTACAATCGATTGTGATAAAAGCCGGGGGGCAACATGCGAGATATTCAACGTGTCACGATCGCGACTGAGAATAAAAAACCAAAGCGTTTTTATTACACCTTTATTTCGAGCAACAATGATAATAATAACAGTGGCTTTATTGAATGCAGCGTTATAATATAAAACAATGGGCGTTGAAATTCGCGCGAGGCAAAAGGCGACGAAACAGCAGCACAGGCGTTGACGTTAACGCCTCGCTAGGAGAGAGAAAAAAAGTCCCCGGTAAAAATGAAGAGCGTAACAAAGGAGCTGAAAATTAAATTGTTAATTCAGAGGCCAGAGAGAGAGAGAGAGAGAGAGAGAGAAACGAATTACAAATGCATAAGTGAACAAATATTTACTTTTCGTGCACCGTCGTCGAACTTCCCGTGTTCGCGATCGATTCTCAATCGCGCGCCGGAGAAGAAGCGCAAGCGGTCGCGTTAACGCGCGCGATGAGCGAACCGTTTCAGTTTCGAGGCAAGTAGAATTTCTGCTTGTGTTGACGTCGAATCTGTTTCGCAAGGACCGGAAATGCCGCGCTCCTCCCTCGACCGAGATGCGTTCGCTCGCCGTTAATTCCGCCGGTGTTTTCCCACGATGCGGCGCGCGCGCGCCTTACGTCATTGTAGCGCTCTGCAGCCAAGCGTGCGCGTTTGAGCGTCATGCCAAGAGGCACTCTTGGCGCAGGTTTTATTATCGTCGTAACGGCGAGAGAGCGGCTTAAAAATGCAAGGACCAACTTGCGGAAATTCTGCAGGCTCGCGCTGCCTCGTTCCGACACGCTGCGAATGCATCTCGCGCGCGCGCGCGCGCGAGCTCGTCTTATGTATTGTGTGTCCCGTCGAGTTGGGAGCTCTCGGGTAAACTAACGAGTTTCTAATCAAGTTCGCTGCGAGTTGCTGACATATAATTGTGCAAGATAGAGGCATACGATTCCAGTGGGAATTGAGATCGAAGTCTCCAAATGCTGCCAGATACAAAGCCAGCAGCCCGAGCTCGCTGGGATAACAAAACAGAGCAGCGGAGCAGTCTGCGTCGCGACTAACATTATTTCGCAACGATACGCCGCGTATATCGCGTATTTCGAAGGAGAGGGGAGCGGCGGCTATTGTTCTCGGAGCAATGATAATCATTTCAATACAGCGACCTGTTTTCCCGACATGTGAAAAAACATCGCGGTGAGACTCGGTAATGGGCCGCTGCCTCTCTCTCCTTCCTTGCGGGACGTCCGTCGAGAAGCGAAAAATAACGAGGGAGGGGGAGAGACATACAACTGATGTATGTAAAATCGGGACTAAAGCGAAGCTCGTGGACTTTCGCGAAAGTTGCAGGACGCGCAAGAGATGAACCGCGGGAGTTTTCAGCGATGCACCGAAAGCGGCGCGGAGATCAGCTCGCGCAGTGGCGGGGGGGGGGGGGAGGGCGGCTTCGCAAACGCGCCTAGCGCATTTACATTTAATCTCCGGCAAAACCGATGGTTCATGCCGGGTAATTACCAGGAACGATTACCCGTCGTCAATACGTACACACTAACCATCGGTGCCAATCTCAAAAACAAGTTGGCAACTCCGCTCGAAACGCACTCGGATAGCCCATCTATAAACCTCCAACTAATAACGCAAACTTCTCGCCCGCGCCGCGTAGCGCCAATTTCCGTGCGGGGTTATTATTTAGCCGGATATATGAAATAGTCGCAGAAACCAGACTCAATTCGGCGACGCACGTCGCGAGCGGAGCGGAGCTCCTCCGCGAAGCGAGCGCATCGATCGCGCGCGCCCTCGCCGAGAATGAATCGCCGATCAATTCCGTCGCTGCGCCGCGCGATCGGCGCTGCGACTCGAGTGAACATCCCTTCGCCGCGCGCATCAACCGGCCGCGCCAGCGTGCATTTTACAATAGCGGGACTAATTGAATGAGCAATCTGCTAAACACCGGCGAATAATTAAAAGCTTCCGCTTTGTAACGGAAAGCCGGCCTGCGAGCGGCGGCGAATTGCATCGCGCAGCGAAAAATCAGCGTTGGCCAGTTAGGGATTAAATATCATTATCTCTCCGCGCGGAACATAGCGTTTGCTCCGGAGCAGAATCAGCCGGCAAACATTTCGCAAACTCATTTCCCCCCCTCCCCTTCCTGCCGCCGTTTCGGCACACTTTTAATGACACACACGGAACGTGCTAATGTGATTATCGCTCGGAGAGTTACGCTCGTTATCCTTGATTGTCCCGTACGACGGGTAATAACTAACTGCTACGAGCTGCCACGCACGAGTCGCCTGCTTTAGCGCGCCAATTTTTGCGACTGACACCTCGGCCGCTACGACGTAACGAGCGCACGGAGCCGCTCCTTGCGAGAATCGGAATCGCGATAACGCCGGAATCGGATTTCTGTTTTGCGTGATCAATTACGAAAGAACGCGGAAAGAACAGTCTCTCGCGTTTCCCGGCGTTTCGAGGCCGCCGCCGTTTCTATTGCGAGCCCGACGACGAGTCAGCGACGCTCCGGGTTGAAGCGGGGGCGCAGGGCTCGAAGAAATATGGACCGGGGTCGCGGAAAATGAGGCCGAAACTTTTACGGCGCGGATGCAAAGCAGCGCGGCTTATCGCGCGAATGTTTGCGCGGTGATCTATCCTCTAGGAAGTCAGACAAAACCCCACACTGCTGCCCTCTCTGCCCCGTGGCCGACATACCGAGAGTTATGACCGCGGCCGTGTCATACAACCGCGCCAAGTCTCTCCGCGAGGCGTACGAGGAAATAGGAGCATCGCCTTCGCCTAGAATCGCAAGGCGAACAGGCGCGAGTTGCGACTGTTGCCGCAGGAAGGCGGAACAAGCACGTCGCTCTTGTCTCACCGAACGAGACTGTTCTAGTCGCAGCGACGACTGCGAGGGCACGCGAAATGACACGGACCGCATGCGGAGAGTGAGAGAGAGAGAGAGAGAGAGAGAGAGAGAGAGAGAGAGAGAGAGAGAGAGAGAGAGAGAGAGAGAGACCCACCTCTAGACTAATGGGAAAAAGTCGCTAGATTGATTTACGGAGCGTAACGTGAGTTCTTCCTAGACGCTCATCGGTCGGGACGCGCTATACGCGTCTGTAACTGTAGTGCCATTTTGTGGATCGTAAGGTTCAACGGCGCGCGACTCGAAGAGGGGAGAAAGGGACGGTAGCGTGGACCTCGCGTCGTTTGATCTGATTAAACCGACGAAGACGGAGAAAATACAAGCGAGTCGAAGAAATAATCAGTGACGATCAATGTACTCGACTTGGACAAACAAATGTCACACGGTCGTAAGGAATAAATGGCCGGGCAGTGAAGGATATTTGGGGGTATTCTTCCTTGATGATATTCGAAGCAACGCCCGAGAGAGGTCAATACAAACGATGTTCTGTCGGATGCTATTGGTCGGTTTAAGATGTCTGAAAAATGACGCAGTTGCCGCTTTCTGACGGATTTTGGAGATACTCGCTTCCGTCGAAGCGTGAGCGATTTTTCGCGATACGAGCTGCGCTCCTTCCAGCAGCGTTCAGCTGTACTCAAGTGAGGGTGAATACTGATGCAATAAAATGATGTCGATATATCGATAAAATTCCATCTGAGAAGATTCGGATCTCAGTGCGATGACTTTTCAGAAAATTCCGGGAAATCTTATTCTTTGAAGCTCGACATATTTTTCGCGGAAAATGCACGTCCACCGAAATACTTTCGCGATCGATCGCCACTTATTTTTGTGCCCTCTCGTATTTTTTTTTTTATTTTTATTTTCGCAATACGAGATGGAAACAGAAAGTGATCCAAAGAAGAACAATATCCCGAATTTATTTTCGGCCCAAGTCAGACGGCGAACTTGTATCGATGCACCGCCTGATTCTCTCCAATATGTACATCCAGATCATAAATAAAATACTGTATTAAATACGACTCCTCGCTGCTCACCGAAGATACAGTAGCTTTTTATAGTCTGTAGTGACCATCTGCGCGTGTGTGCGTGTATGTGTGTACCGAATAAATATTCAGTTTTGAACGTCGACTAATTGTGTTATTTTATGCTTAACATTCGACTTATTTCCACGTGAGTTTTCATCACCGCCGCTATCTTAGCGTGCTACGTGCGTGCGTATGCGTGTGTGTGTGTGTGTGTGTGTGTGTGTGTGTTGTGTGTGTTCGTGTGATCAACGAGAAAATAAATATTCGCTGCTCGCGCGAAGAGCCCGAGTACTACACGTGTTACAGCCGCTACTTATTAGCGCCGCTAGGCTCAAAGTGCCGTTGCGAGTTAAATACCTACAGAAAGAGAGTAGATTGTCATCTCCCGCGAGAGAGACAGCATGCGACGGCCTTAATCCACGCGCGTTTATTATGCACATGCGACATTAACGACGAGGGAGGTATTTCACTTTGAGACGGCGCGAACGTATTCTATCTTTAACGGCTCGCGTTCTTACTTGCACAACGCCGGCTGTGCAGTATCGACTTAGCAGTCAAAGAATGACTCCAGCAGCGCTCCAACATTACCGAGGAGTTACACGCGTGCGAGCACAAGAACGTGTTGTATGAAAATTTCACTTCAAGTCTATTTGCATGCGCGAGAAAATCCGAATCGCGGGGCTGGGAACTTTTGAATAAGGACTGCTAAGATATACGACTTGCCGGGGCAGGGCCGATCTCTCCTCCCCTCCTCCCTCTCTCTTTCTCTCTCTCTCTCTCTCTCTCTCTCTCTCTCTCTCTCTCTCTATGTCACGGGTTGAGTGAAAAATTGCGCACAGCGAACAGTAACAAGCGGCCGCGGTCGTGAATCGGCCGTTCGAGTGAAAACTACCCTACGCAAGTCTACGCGGCCGTTGATGGCTCGCGGTAACTTCTTAATCGGCGCGACAATAACGGTCGGCGGGACGAGCGCGCGCGCGCACTGCGTGCGGAGCGTGTAATTTTAAGGTGAGTCGGAAACGAGGACGCGCACATTCAGCGTCCGCAGAGGCGCGGGCGGCCGGACGAGGTAACGAGACTCATCGTCTCGTTAACAGTCGTTCTTGTTTTCAAAGAAAATCTTCGTCCCCGAGTCTCTTCTCGTCCGCCTATACATGGCCCTTTACCGCGCCGGAAAGCCGCGCCCAAGAGCCGGCAAACGACTCTCCCTCTCCCCGCCCCCTTCCCTCAACTTCCTGTCACGGCCGAACAATGTTTGTAATCTTGGTTAGTCGTCGGCAATTAGCGTAATTCCGGTATTTAAAAGACACGCTATTTCTCTCCGCGCTGTTCTCCCCCTTCCCCTCAGCCGTCGCGCCGTTTGCCCCCTCGGCCCGTCGCTTGGTGTGTGCGTAATGTGGTCATCCTGCGCCAGCACGGTTACCCTAATCGATAAACCGGGATATTAGCGATATTAACGCACCTCACTCTCCTCCCTCTCGTTCTCTCTCTCTCGCTCCTTCCCTCCCTCTCTCCCTCTCTTTCTCTCTTTCTCTCTCTCTCTCTCTCTATGCTTTTCGCCGGCCCGCTTCTCCGCTTGCTTTCTCTCTCTCTCTCTCTATGCTTTTCGCCGGCCCGCTTCTCCGCTTGCTTTCTCTCTCTCTCTCTCTCTCTCTCTCTCTCCCCCTGCCCCCTCTCTCTGCACGACAGTCTTATAAAATTTATGATAATTTCCAGTTACTTCACGGGGTGGCTTTCCGTTCGTGGCTCACTGTGGGCGCGGGCGTAGCTACGGTTACATAATTTTTCATCGCCGCGGCGTCGCTAATGCGGAATAATTGGCCGATTTTATCGGTCGGCCCACGTGACTCATTCGCTGGGTTTGCGCGGTAAACGGTGTGTCCTGTCGATTGAGAATTAGGCCCGAGACGAGAGGGGTGCCTCTGAAAGATCGTCGCATTGTTCTTGGCGCCGAGAAGTCGAAGCGAGCAGTACGGCGAATTCTCACTCGACAGAATAGCGTGCAGCGTCGCGCGACCGGGATGGTCGCATATTTCTGCCAAAGTCCAAATTTGTACACAGCAACAATTAATTAATATTTCGTCCGTCGACATCTTTCCGACAGGATGAAATTTGCAATACGAGAGAACGCCGTGCGAACATTTCCGCGTGAAATAATTTCCCCACGCGCGCGCGAGAGGTAATCCCTCCTCCACTTCTCCCCCACTTTGGACTTTTCGAAATAAATAAAGCCTCAAACAAGTAAGTAAATGTCCTGACACGTCCCGGTATATCCAATCACTTTGAGAAAAAATATTTCCACTTTGAAAACATTCATTATTTATTTTCACAATAATGAATGAAAGTAATAATTATTGTAAAAAGAACTCCAATATTTGACGATTGATTGAAAAAAAGAAAAACATTTGATACTTTTGTATTAAAATAAAATTAATTAAATAAGTATGCACCTGTGGTTATGGACAAAATAATGGTCAATCGTTAATAAACTCATTAAGACACTACATCTGTATTTATATTATTTCGCGTTAGCACTACTACAGTAATTTTCTAATTGCGGTCAGACACTGGGACAGATTATATCCGAACATTGGGCCATAACTTATTTCAACAACTGACCAATCACCGGTACATTAATGCGCTTCGTTACTTGTGTAAATATTTCATTAATAATATATACATTGGTTTAACTCATTTTTCTCTACTCAAGGGAATCTGAAGTTTTCGAATAAATGCAAATATTGATACCAAAACTATTCTTCATATTATTATATTGTATTGTTTGTAGATATGACGACCCACGCTTAAACGTCCGGTTACGGACATTTATCTTAAACTGACAAGCCGGTATGATGAACTTCTCGGTGTACAAACGCTGACGCATCGTTCGAAGGAATTTCTGAGTTTTATTCGCGACCTGCACGAGGGAATTGCAGCACGACGGTGAAAATAGCGGTTCGCCGTCTCTCTCTCTCTCTCCCTCTCTCTCCTTCCTTCTCTCGACGGGCCAGATAACCGTCCCGATCGCGCTTAAGAATCGTATCGCGCTCCCTAACTACCCCGTCCGCGCCGTGTATAGACACGTATCCGGAGGGTGAGGGCGGCCAGATAGGGCCGGGCTGTACCAAATAACGTACGTACTTATCTGAACCATGCACTTTTCAATGACAAGGGGATATGATTTATTGCCTGCGAGCGCGCTACAATGACTCCGCTACGTGTTAAACTGACCACGTTCATCATTAAAATTAATGGATATTGGATACTGGCCGCGGAGGGAGAGGGGCAGCTGAATCGAGCGAAAGCGCCCAGCCGAAGCTCTCGCTCGGCAGCTCGCCGAGGAAGACGCTGTTAACGTCGTGTGGTCCGATAACAAACACCGCGCGGAACGACGCGCGGATCGCCGATTTTTCGCTCAGAGCCGAGCCGAGCCGAGCTCTGAGCGAGATTGTTCTCAGACACCGGCAATTAACGTAATTCCGGTATTTAAACGACACACTATTTCTCTCCGCGGCTGTTCCTCCCTCTCCCCCTCTTCCGTCGCGTCGTTTGCCCCCTCATCGTCGCACGCACACATACACGTGCGTACGAGGTTCGATCAAAAAGTAACGAGAATTTTTAATTTCCTCGGAAAGTATTTATTTAATCTCAAAGAGAAACACTGGTGGAACAGCGCCTCTTTAGGCATCGTCTTGAGCTGGATCTGCGATTTCGTCTTTATCTCATCTATTGTTGAAAAACGTTGTCCTTTTCAGTGTGTCCTTTTGAGTTTGGGAAATAGGAAAAAGTCACAGGGGGCCCCATGTCTGGAGAATAAGGTGGTTGCGGCATCACAACGGTGTTGCGTTTCGCCAAGAAACTTCTTGGATATGCTATCAGCCAATGCTGATCCGACATTTCGCCACACAAAAGATCGCCAAACACATTGAAGTGTACGTCTTGCTCACTCGTTCGCCAAACACTAACTAAGCGTCGCAGCTGCCTGAAAATTGACACGTACTGTGTCACCGGTAGTGCTACCAATTCCAAAAGAAAAAACAGAATCAACTGAATAGACAAGATACAGCGCGCGCAATTTCACAATTCTCGTTACTTTTTGACCGAACTTCGTACGTCTTCGTGCCCGCGCCTGCATCCTTGCACTTTGCGAGTCTGCGTTGATAATCTGTAATTACCCCGCGGCCGCGTCGGTTGCAACGCGCGGCTTGACAATGTCCGCCGCAGGCGGACGCGGCCGGTAAGAGCGTCGCGCGCGCTGTATTTTCGTGTGTTTTGCGATTGTTCGGCGCGTCTATTGTGCCGCGGTGGGTATTAAGTCTGCGGCTCGACATCCATTAAAATTAATGGAGATTGGGCTAGCGCGGAGAGACAGAGAGAGAGAGAGAGAGAGAGAGAGAGAGAGAGAGAGAGAGAGAGAGAGAGAGAGAGAGAGAGAGAGAGAGAGAGAGTCGGCGCCGCGCCGCGATACAGCGAACGTGAAGAGGAGCGATGCATTATTCGGCAAGAAACAATACGGCGTAATACGCCGATAATTCCGCGTTATAATAATTCGTACATTAGCGTGTACGCGGTAGCAGCGCAGCGTTGAAGCGATCGCTGCAACATACCAATCGGAATGCTCCAGTTAATGCACTAGCGGGGGGGGGGGAGCGGGGTGCGGGCGAATCGCTAAATTTCATCGATCGTAAACACTCCCGGCCGACACATCGCGCGGGAATTCGCGGCTCCGTTTACGAGAGTCGGCGGTCCGAAACGCGCCGAGGAGGAGGAGGAGGAGGAGGAGGAGGACGAGAGGCTCCCTCGGGCGCGCAATAATCGCCCGCGCGATCGACTGTCTTACGGAAATAAACCGCATTATGCTAATCGCCGCGGCCGGCGTCGCGGCGATTGCGAGAGCCTCAAACGCGAGATTAGGCCGCGCGGCGTTGCAGCCTAGCAATTTCCCTGTTTACACGCCCACGCCGCCCTTATCGCGCCGCACGCGCACCCTTATGACTCCGAATCGCATTACCCGGCCGGAGGAGTAACCGCATAAAAATTTCCTTTCCTCCTGTTGTGCAGGCTCGGAGCGAGAGCGGAGCTCAATCGGGCGAGACAACCTCACGACGACGACGAACGCTCGCCTCATCGATCCATCGCCCGTCATCATCGACGTCCGTCCTCGCAGCGGCGGATCTCGCGACTCTTCCGGCTGTCATGAGCGTCGACGAAGAGGACCAGCGTGCGCTCGTGGAAACGAGACAAGGAGCCGGGGCTTATAGGCTGATCGATTTGCCGGCGCGCGTGTAACTCGCGCGCGCGCGCGGGCTAAGTAGCGCGTTAAAATCCCGCGAGCGTTCCTTGGCTATGCTTTCAGCATATTTGCATAGGATTCTGCTCGTTGGCGCGTACGTACGAGCGCGCGCGGCTGCCGCGCGGCGTCGGTGGTACGAGGCGACGAGCACCTGCCGAACGTTTACGTACGTAGCTACGCAAAGTGACAGCGCGCGCTGGCGTCACGCATGCCCGGGATAGCCGAGATACTTAACAATCCGGTATTCCGATTACGACAACGCGCCCCATGCACGTCGATGGCGCGTCGCCCGGGCGAGGGGTGGCCACCCGCGTCTTCGAGTGCGCGCGCGACCGTGCAAGACGACGACAACGACGACGACGATCCTCGCGGCGGAGCGTGTGTGCCATCAGCAGCGAGCATGCGATCAATGGGCCTAGCGATCCCAAAAGCGACGGGTATCAGACCTCTCGCCCCCTCCGCCCCCCGGCCCTTCGCTCACGACAAGCATGCGGCAAGCATGAATGCTGATCGCCGACGGCGACGCCGCGATCGCGGAGAGATCGCCTCGCGATCTCGCCGTGTTATTCGACGATCGCGCGCGATCAAAGCGCTCGGCACGGGAACGATAATCGCCCCCGGGGCGCCGCGAAGCGCATTCCTTTCTCTCTTTCCCTCTTTCTCTTTCTCCTTGTCAGACTGCGACAAAGAGGCTGCTGCGAAAACGTCGCGTCGAAAGTGGCCCGGTCGTCATTATCGCCGATCATCCGGCGCCGACAAGTCGCGGAGGACAAGTTCGCGCGCAAAGGACTCTCAGAGTGCACCTGCTCGGCTCGAGAGACAATTCATAGAGCAATATCGCTCGCGCGGAGGTATTTGAACGAAGACGTAAAAAGTTTTATTAAAACTTGTCTGATCGGGGAGGAGCGGAAGCGAAGGAAAGGAAGAAAGAGAGAGAGAGAGAGAGAGAGAGAGAGAGAGAGAGAGAGAGAGAGAGAGAGAGAGAGAGAAAAGAAACGCGCCGGCAGTTATATACTCGAGTTACCCGTAATTGACTTACCGATTATTAAAAATGAAACATTGTTATTACGTTGCACGGCTGATTAATTAATTCCGCGCCGAAATGTCGCTGTCGCGGCGGCGCGACGAGCGCGCGAGCGACAGAAGCACGCGCGCCGCCGTTTATTAACGTCACAAATATCGTCCGACGTCCGCGATAAAAGTACAAAATAAGCTGAATGAAGGATGAATGCGCTTGTAAATCGGCAAAACGGCCCGCACAGCCGCGTGCGCCGCACTCGTTCGCCGCAGCACGGCGAGCCGCGCGTGTACGCGTTCTCTCGGCGACGTTCGGATTTTGAAGTTGACGAAAAGTTGGCGAGGAGTTTTCTTGAATTTTCATTACGCCACTATCCGGTAACAGCGAGGCTCTCTCGGAGAGTCTCCAGAGGGGGGCGCGCGGCGATAACACTGGAAGCACAAGCGCGCGCGCGCGCCTCCAGCGCACAGTTTCCATCTTCGACGCGCGCGTAATTCGAGACCCAGTCCGCGTCGTTCGATTATAATTTCATTTGCCCGAATTCGCGCGATTAATACGGCCGTGTCGACGTGTTCCCTCTAATTAAATCCTATATGGCAGCCGAGCCGTATTCCAGTCCAATTTTAGATTCGCTCGCGGAGAGATAATCGACGGCTCTCGAGCGAGCGGCGATTCTCCAGCGCGAGAGACGCGGGACGTCTCAATGGGGACGACTCACCTCAGTTCGATGCCTTGGCTCCGCTTGTCATTTATGCTAACGATCACGTCGCACGGCTGTATCTTCTTCTTATCGGCGCCGCACTTCGGGGTAGTCACTTTGCCGTGCGAGTGTACGCCGAACGCGAGCGACGACTACGGTTCGCGCACGTACACCTTGTCTCGCGATGACGCAATGGCATCCAGCGCGTGAACGATCATGAGATTAAGCGTCCTCGTCGTCTATCCCTCTCTTTCCCTCTGCGTCACATACACACGCGCACACGGCCACATACACACGCACGCACGCACACGCGATTTCTCTCTCTCTCTCTCTCTCTCTCTCTCTCTCTCTCTCTCTCTCTGTCTCTCTCTCTGTCTCTCTCTCTGTCTCTCTCTCTGTCTCTCTGTCTCTCTCTCTCTCTCTCTCTCTTTCTCTCTCTCTCTCGGCTCCGGCCGTTCGGTCTGAGGTTCAACTCGCGCGGTTCAATTCGCGCGGCGACGTGGTGAGTGTACCCCGATTCCGCGCGGCGACGGTGTACGTGCGTACACACGTACGTACGGAGCTACGTATGTACGAATGAGCGCTTGCTCGCGCGGGGGGTTAAGTCAGTCACGTATCGTTGCAGCCTTCGTCGTCGCGGGCTGCTGCACTGTCACGGTGCCGCCACTTCTCCAGGCCGTCGATTTAGCGAATCCCCCGAGCCAGCGATCCTAATCTACCAATTCCTCGCGAGCGAGCGAGAGCACGCGCGTACACGTACACGTACAGCCACACGCACGCACGCACGCACACACACACACACACACACACATACACACACGCGCGCGCGCGCGCGCGCGCGCGAAAGAGAGAGCGCAGGCACACAGGCACGGCGGGCCGGCGCGGCGACAGGGTGACTCTCTCTCTCTCCGGCGCGGCAGGACTCTGCGATAAAATCCGTAACGCGAAACTCTCACGAACTCTCGAGACGAATCGATGTCGAATCCGAAGACAACGACGCGACGGCCACGACCGAAACGTCGCTCCGCTGTCTTTGTAATCCGAGGGTGAGCGTTCGCACGAGCTGACTCTCGACTGTTGAGCGCGCTTCAAATTCGACCCGCTGCACTGTCGCCGAGCGCGTAGCGCAGCGCACTCGGTCGCGCGCGCACGGCGACCACCCCCTCGGCGCCGAAACGTCTCTCGTCACATCCGCAGCACGCCGAGAGAATCACCAGCAGCAGCAGCAGCAGCAGCAGCAGCAGCAGCAGCAGCAGCAGCGAGGAGAGCCGCCGCGCGAGACGGCGCGCCAAGGATCGAGCCGAGTGTCGGCGGCCTTTCACAGCTGATCCACGCCACGATCGAAAGAGAAAGGGGTAGTAGGAGTGCGTGTGGAACAGAGTTACGAGAGAGCGCGCGCGACAACGTGTGTGTTTACCCGCGCGACGACGTAAACACTCCGCACGAAAGCACTCGACTGCTCAGCAGGATGACCGAGGGGTGACCGAGGGGTGACCGAGCGGCACAGTTCGGTTGCTCGCGCAGTAGCTTGGTAACGCGGCGCAACAGTGCGCAAGTTGTGCTTTTGTGCGGCAAATGCGGACTCCGCTACGAGGCCAGCACCTATGATCTCTCTCTCTCTCTCTCTCTCTCTCTCTCTCTCTCTCTCTCTCTCTCTCTCTTCCCTCTCTCTTCCGCCTCTCCGTCCTCCCCTTCTCTCCTTCGCTCACCCTCTTTCTCTCTCTTTCTATCTCTCTTTTTCTCTATCTGTCTGTCTGTCTGACTCTTTCTCCCCCCCCTCTCTCTCTCTCTCTCTCTGTGCTTTTCGTGCTTTCCACCCTTCCGCTTTTTCCCTCTCTTTATGTGCCACCGTTTTCACCCCTTTCTCGCTCGCGCTGCGTTTCCTCTTGCGCCCCTCTCTTTCTCTTTCTCTCCTCCAGCGCGCCGCGATCCCTCCCTCTCTTTCTCTCTTCTCTTCTCTTCTCTCTTACGCCTTTCCTCTTTTTCTTCTCTTTCTTTTCTTCCTTCCTTCCTTCCTTCCTTCCTTCCTGTCTTCCTTCCTCGCCGTCTCACCGACTGACTGACTGTCGTCCTTCTGTCTACCTGCGCCGCGCGGAAGAGCGGCCACGGTGGATCGCGAAAAGTAACTGGCGAGCCAGCCGACCCCGATTGGCTCGAGTCTGCGCCCTAGCGACAACTCGGGTATACCGGATATAAAATATAGACGCCTAGTGTGTACGTATACCTACGCGCCGCTCTCTGCGCGGTACGCGGTAACACGGGGGTTGAAAAGGAGGAAACTCCTCCCCCTGCGACCCTCACCGGCTCTCTCGTCCTCCCGTTACCTACTCTCCTCTTATTCTATTTTCACTCACCGTACCAGTAGTAGCAGTCTCTCTCTCTCTCTCTCTCTCTCTCTCTCTCTCTCTCTCTCTCTCTCTCTCTCCCTCTCCCTCTCCCTCTCCCTCCCCCTCCCCCCTCCTCTCTCTCTCTCTCTCTCTCTCTCTCTCTCTCGCTTCCTCCATCGCGTATGTTCGCTCCCTATCCTCCTCTCCCTTCCGTCACCTTCTCACTCGCTCTTCTTCCCTCCCTCCCTCCCTCCTTATCCCTCTCCCTCTCCTCCATCTCCTCAGCCATCTCACCTACATCTTGTCCTTTCTCTCCGTCTCCCTCTCTATCTCTCCTTCATTCGTGACTATGCGTCTCTACCGCAACGACCCGATGTGTTCACGCTGATATTGCTACCACATTGTAACATAGCTTGATGAGACCTCAAGGTGCACACGCATTCACATGCGCGGAAGAAAAGGACGCGCGGCGGCTGGCATTTGTCACAAGAGCGGGTTGCACGCGCGCCGGATCTGTCTCGCTTAACGAATCAGTGGCGGCGTCATAGAGCATTCGCTCGCTCCTCAGCTGACTCGTCATGCCGACGGCGATACAGACACCGTTTACCTGGACATTCGCGCGCGCGCGCGTGCCTCGCGTGCAATTAAACTCGCGATCCGCGCGAGATAGCATTTCTAAGCCGACCTGGTTGCGCCGAGGTCTTGCCGCAAAGAGGAGGCTCCTCGAGCCGCGGCATCCTCGAGCCCGTTCTCCTCACGCAAGTTACATTGTTATTCATAACAGGAGGAGGTAGTTTGACGGAGCCTGTGGCAAAGCCCATTATCTTAACGCGGCTGCAGCACGGCAGCGGCGGCGGAGTCTTAAAATTGAACGTTGCATCTCTCTCTCTCGCTAGTCTAATTACTCATTAGTGCGGCCCAGCCGGTGATTCGAACATCATCCTAACACAACCGAAAACTTGGCAACGGTTGCTATATAGCTGCTCGTAGATCCGTTTTCACGGCTGCTTTAACCAGACGCGGTAACAGGTTTCAGGGTCCCGATTTCGTCTGTGCATTGTACGCTATATTAAATTACTCGGCTCGCATCGCCATTACACTTTGTCGCACGACCAAGTGGATGCGCGGGAGGAGAGGGAGGGGGGGCGAACGGCTACTTCTGTCGGATCATTACCGTTAGTTAATGGCTGCGAGGTGGCGCGTGGGATTCATATGTATTTGCAGGGTGTTGTGACAATTCGCGTGTCGACGACTTGCCAGTCGATGCGCGCCAAGGCAGCGTCCCCCTCTCGAGCGGCTCACATGACACTTGTTTACTTATCGCGTAGACTGACCAAGTGGAAATAACGGAGGAGGAAATTCTCGCAATTGTGCGCAAACAAAATATCGATGCGAACCGGGAAGGCTCCTTGCTAGTTGCGAACGGCTCGCGCGACACACCCGTCGAGAAGATGGAAACGCGGAGAGGGAGATTTTCGCAGGTTACTCGGGGAAAAATGTCGTGTAAAATGTAGAACGAAAATCTGAGAGGGTAACTTTTAGTGAATTCGCGCCGTGCGTCAATGCGACGGAAGATCCGTCTCATCGTGCGACGTGGATTCAACTCGATGGAGAGCACATGTGTTCCACAAATTAAGAAAAAAATCGCAAGGTTCTCCTCCCCTCTCTCTCTCTCTCTCTCTCTCTTCGTCTTTCTCTCTCTCTTTCTCTCTCTCTCCTTTCGTCCTTCGTCTTTCTCTCTCTCTCTTCGTCTATTATCGCTCGCGAGAATCACAAAGGTCGATATACGCGGCGTGGCGCTCGAGCGACACAGCTCTCGTCTCAGCGCGCCGTCAAATCGCTCACAATTAACTTTTTAATTCACCCGCGTTCTTGCGAGAAGCTTATAATTACGCCCGTGAATCGCATTCGCCGCCGGTGACGGAATATTTCGCGAGTCCCGCCTCGAAATGTTTCGCCTCGACTTGCGCCGCGCGCGCAGCGGCGTGTTATTAAACTCGAAATAATATGTCAACTCATTATACGAGGGTAGTCCCAGAAGTACCTGACCTAACAAAGAAAACACAAAAAATTTGGGAAAAAATATCTTTATCTCTCTACATAGTCTCCTCATAGCTCAATACACTTTTCCCAGCGATGTTCAATAGCTTCGATACCCTGTTTATAGTGGGAATCGTCGAGCTCCTCAAAATAGCCATCGAGCCACCTTGGTCCATTGTTTTGACTGTTCCTTCGTCTCAGGTGTGAAGCGATGGACCCATGTTTCATCCATGGTTATGAATCGACGCAAAAACTCGGTTTTATTGCTGCGAAACTTCGCCAAACACTCGATCGAAACATCCTCACGACGCTGTTTTTGTTCCAATCGCGGCACCCATCTTGCGCACAGCTTTCTCGTGTCCAAATGTTCAGTCAATATGCGATGTACAGCACTTTTTGAAATGCCTACCATGTCTGCCAACTCGCGCGCACTTTCAGTCGACAGTCATCCAATACCATTTTGTGGATTTTCTTCACCATTTCTGGCGTGGTCACCTCATTTGGTTGACCACTGCGATGTTCGTCTTGGCAGCTCGTACGGTCTCGTTTAAACTCTGCCACCCAATATTTTACTGTTGTAAACGAAGGAGCAGACTCCCCCGGAGTACAATCTAGCTCCGCTTTGATATTGGTTGGACTGAGGCCTTTCGAATGAAAGTATTGTATCACACAACGATGACCAATTTTTTCCATGTTTTACAAATTCACTGAGAGCGTTCACTATTGATGGCTGCCAAACAAATACTAAACAACGTAGCGTCGTCAAACTTCAAACTTAAGCTTTATAAGCTTGGTACTTTCTACCATAGTCATTCTTTTCAAACAACAACCGCTACCTATACGTCAGGTCAGGTACTTCTGGGACTACCCTCGTATGTCACGCGCTCGCAACATTGCGCGCAGAGACATTACGCCGGGCGTGCTTTTTCATCGAGCGCAGCGCAAGAAGCGCGCGGCTGCCGGACGCTCGCTCGAGCATTCCCGAAGGCGCGGCCGGTGTTGGTCATGAATAAACGATCGTAATCCCTCATTCGATCATCCGCGCCGCGCACGCTCGATAACACGCATTTATTTTTGCGTAAGAGAGAGAGAGAGAGAGAGAGAGGGAGGGAGAGAAAGCAAGGAGAGCATCGCGCGACGACGAAAAGAAACAGAGGCAGAGGGAGAGACTCGCACAAAGAGCAACCGTCGCGCTCGTAAGCTGCTCGCACTCCTGCGAGGAAGGAAGAGCGCGCAGCGGCTGCCGGCGCGCCTCCGCGTCTACTTACTTCGCTCGGCTCGGCAGAAGACCACGGCGAACACAGCGGCGTGTGTCTTCCGCTAATTAGCACTCATCTAGGCGCGTCTGATACAGCGAGCGAGCCGCGCACGCGCTCGCGCAACGCGAATGCGTTAATTTCGCCGGCATCGGTATTGCGTTAGCTTTGCGCCTTTGCTGTTGCGCCGGGCGTACTCCGCGCTCTCGCACAATGTAAACGGAGAGAGAGAGAGAGAGAGAGAGAGAGAGAGCGCCGAGCGTCACTCCCCGAGATGCCGACATATCAAGCCCGCTCTGCTCGCCGCCGTCGTGCGTGCTGCGCGCCGCAGAGAGAGAGAGAGAGAGAGAGAGAGAGAGAGAGAGAGAGAGAGAGAGTGCACGCGTAACAGGAACAGACGTGTTCGTCGTGATAACCCCAGCTATAGCTGCACAGAACGTATGGAATTACTCGATAAGCTCGCGCGCTCCGGCAGCGGGCCGAAGCCAATTGTAGCTCTCGCACGGAAGAAAACATCCCGACGCTCTCCCCATCGGCGTTAGCCCGAGATCTAGAGTAAACAACATGACTAATGGTGCGACGGTGCTGATGTCCCGGTGTGACTGCGGGATTAACCAGTGCCGATAAATGTTTCCGAGAGAGCGCGAGGATAGCCCGCCGACTCGCTCGCGCTCCCGTCCATTATCGACACGCGCCGATGAAACCGAGCGCCGAGCAGAATTATTTACGCGATCTCGCGTGCTCCGCCACTTGCTGTCGTTATTCCCCCCCTCCCGCTGGGTCGGTTCCTCTTTTCCTCCGGTTCGGATCCGAGGACGTCGCTCTGATGTTCAGGCTATCGATTTACCTCGCAGGTCCTCCTAACGTACCAACCGAATCGATCGTTGCGACTCCCCCTTCATCCCCTTTCCGCGCGCGCGCACGTATATACGTGCACGTCGCGTCTTAATTTAATAAAGATGCACGGAGGAAAATGTTGGTTGAATGAAAGAATTTCCCGGTGAAATACGAACGATTCGGAAATTCCGATCGAAAATACCGGAATTCTGTGTTTAAATTAGTCAGAAATCCTTGACAATTTGCATCGAATCCGGACAGCTCTGTGCCAGGATTTCTGTGCCGTTTATACTCCATCGGAGAATTGTTCCGTTCGACTAAACATTTTTCCTTCGTGCGTATAAATTTTTGTACGCGAAGAGACCGAGACGAATTTTTTCCTCGCATCACATTTGAGCATCGCAGGTATGACACTGCGCAGGTTATTGTCCTACTTTGATGCCGCGGACAATTACTTGCTGTCTTTCCTTTTGTTTTTTTTTCCATATTGAAGCTCGAGGGAGAAAATTTAGTCGAAAAATATTTAACGTTCGATTTGCTCTGATTTACCTTACCCACGGCCGCGGAAATTTTATATATTAATTCCGATAGATAGATAGAGAGAGAGAGAGAGAGAGAGAGAGAGAGAGAGAGAGAGAGAGAGAGAGAGAGAGAGAGAGAAAGAGAGAAAGAAAAGAGACTTTAGAATCTGCTTTTAATTTTCGCCATTTACCCTTCTCATTGGAATATACTCGTTGGGCGCATTTATTACAAGTGTACTTCCGCGCGCATCAGAACCGTTATTTCCGTTTCAGCTCGATAATTCGTCTCAATGTTACTTCATCCGGATACACTGAATTTTCAGCTAGAGTTAACATGAAATGGCTTGAACATTTACGGTCCCCTTCTTTTTTTTTTCGTTTGTTGCGAAAGGGAGGCAAGTGAAACATAGCAAAATTCTTGAAAGAAATTGTTAAAATGGGACAGCGGTCGGCAACAATGGCGATTATGAGAATTTTACAGGTATATCAGTTTGAGTGAAATAATTTAAATACTTTATAAAATAGCGTCTACAGAAGCCCTGTGTGTGTGTGTGTGTGTGCGCGTGTATATTTCCAGTGGAAAATTGTTGAAGACTTTGTAAGAGCGCGAGGGAACGTCGATGCATATTTATAATCTTGAATATGAACCTTCATAAATGCAAGAATCTGTT
This sequence comes from Harpegnathos saltator, assembly GCF_003227715.2. Classification (NCBI taxonomy): domain Eukaryota; kingdom Metazoa; phylum Arthropoda; class Insecta; order Hymenoptera; family Formicidae; genus Harpegnathos; species Harpegnathos saltator. The sequence goes on from NW_020230126.1 coordinate 1,203,306, forward strand.
AATTACGATGCAGCAGATAACATCTGGCCTCAGCTTTTTAAGCTCCGAGCGTATCGCGGCGCTGCGGTTTTCATAAAATTGATTCGCCGTGTGCGCTTGTATGATAATTAATCAAAGAGTGCACTTTGTAATACGCCGTGCACCCGCGATATTCAATACCCTCCGTTCGTTGAATCTGCTATCTTCGTTAAATTTCGGAGCACGTACCGCAAAGCGACGTGTTTATTATATTATATGCGGAATAACCCACCCTGCCTGTGGATTATCTGTTTGTCGGAGAAAGAGCTCGCATAATATTTGAGCGAACGTCTGATCTGACATTTCCATAATATCCATATATCCGTTACAGCGTTGAGAGGCGAATTTAAGGATCGTGTAACAGACCAAGAGAGAAAGAGACAGAGAGAGAGAGAGAGAGAGAGAGAGAAAGAGAGAGAGAGAGAGAGAGAGAGAGAGAGAGAGAGAGAGAGAGAGAGAGAGAGAGAGAGAGAGAGAGGAGAGAGAGAGAGAGAGAGAGAGAGAGAGAGTGAGGAGGTAAGCAATTTTCAACTACATTGAATAATTATAACCGCGCCATAACTCTATGAAGAATTAGCCTTCATCTATCGTTGTATCATAAACCTGGCGACGCAATGATTCACGGTATATAAAAATAAAATGGTTTATTTATTGCGACATAGTCTGATTGAGGAGAACGGCTATTAAAAAAGGGAGAGGGAGAGAGAGGCAAACGCGAAATAGGCAGTGTTTTTCGCGTCATAGTTAAGAAATATGATTGTGATTGTGTCTGGCGCAATAACATCCCTTAGACAACTCGTGCATGGCATAACTCGGACTAGTCACTTGTTATGCATGATACATTGCGGCATGCTTTCTACGTGTCTTCGTTGTATCTCTGTTCGTATCTTCTCGTCGTGTGATAGCGCGCTCTATTACGTGAATATCGAGAATAACGTATCTCTTATCTCGGAATATAAATAGCGCGCGCACATATATGCAGGTACATGCAACTTTTTTGCACTAGCCTCTCTTTACATAATTATGCGAAACGAATGAATGTTTGAAATTTGTCAAGGGATCGATCCTCAAATATATCAGAGTCGGCATAAAATTCCTAAAAAGGAGACCAAAGATTCAGTGAATCTTTCCACGTAAATCGATTAATCGAATTCTAATTTTTAGAATCGAATTTGTTCTATAAGAACCAGAAACTTTGTGATTTCGGAATCATTCTTCACGCGAGGAAACTTTACTCTGCTTCTGATACATTTGACAATCGACAAATTTCAAATGTTAATTTTTTTCACAAAATTATGCAGAGTACCAAATACATACATATTATCCTTGTTTCTTTTTTGTCCTCAAATTATTTTCATTATATATATTGAACATTTCTCAAACCGTTTCCCTTTTCTGTCAAATTGCTCTTTGTCAAAATCTAAAAAAATGGACCTTAGCATCACAAGGGCAGAGCGAAGTTTCCGCTGGGCTTCCAACAAAAAGATTAATTTCCACTTCAGATCGAACGCAAGAATCAAGTATTCCCCATTCGCACAAATCATGCTGACTGATCTTTATTTCCCAGAAGGACGCTCTCACGATTACCAGGAGCGCGCTGATTTCTCCTTTCCGGCGGTCTTTGTTTCACGTCGCTACGACGTCTAGAAGTGGAATTATCGACGTTCGCATCGACCCGTCGCTCTCGCTCGGCGGCCCAGCCGGCCCGCCGCCGCCGCTATAGGGTAGGTCAGGCGCGCGCGACGCGACACGTGACTGAAAACAATAGCCGCATTCCGCAGCACCATATTAGGAAGTCGTTTCCCACGCTGTGTACGTGACGGCGCGCAGCCCGAGCGCGGCCTTTCCCCCACTCCTCTACGCACGCGATCGTCTTAGCGCGCCGTTCACTCACCTCAGTCAGAGAGACGAGCGCGGGTCGAAAACACGCGTAGTGCGCCGGCGCGACGGCAGGTGTCGCTACACGACTGGCCCGAGCCGGGAGCCGACGTGAGAACTCTGAACGACGACTTTAAGCGATTTTAACTCGCTGATAAGACGACGTGGCGATGTGAAATTAAAAGGTAACTCTCGTCACGTATTCCCACGCGCGTCTGTCGCTCTTTTACCGCCGATTTCGAACGTCGCGATCGATTAAAACACGAGTGAAACGCGATTTAACGAGCTGCACGCGGCTTCTATCATTCGCGACGAGTCTCCTCCGAAGTCTCTTCTTTCTCTAGTCGATTGTAACAGTGGCGAGATTGATGTTACCGTGGATTCTACTGCGAGAGAATAATCAACAATATACGCTCGGAATCTATGAATTATGTATGTTTACAATGTTGCAAATAAGGAGGCAACGAGTCGGACGCGTTATGACTGCCTGTACGCGAGAAAATATTGTTGATTCGCGAAAGATTAGTTTGGACGTTTATTCAGAGAAAAGTTAGATGAACACGTTGATTGTCGTGATGCTCACCTCCGTGACAACATTGTCGCGCTTCACTATTTGCGTGCAAAACGTACAAGTGCGTGTAACAAATGAATCTCTTTTGACCTCAAGCCGAGGAATCACAAGATCGACGCTCTGCTGAAAACATGACGAGCACGATCGAATAAACATTGTCGCGCGCGTTTGAACACTCGTAATTTGAACAGACTCGTAATTTATGTGAGAAACAAATTTCTGGTGTATTCCACTCCAATTGTCGAAAAATCAATCTCATCCGAGCCCGAGTTTTTGTGTGTCAGATAACAATCACAAGTCGTAAATCAGAGAAAATTAAATGTATATAGAGGGAGTGGGGAGAAAAAAAATAGGTAAATGTTTACCTATATGGGGGACCACTTCCCGATCTCAAAAATTTTAGTTGTATGTTATGTAGATCATCAGTCTGAGTAATGCTGTGAAGGTTTTAGCTGGCGATCACTGTTTATTAAAAAGTTATTAACAAAAAAAGTTTGGGTAATTATGCAGAAATAGGAACCACCTCACGATGTCAATGATTTTCACATATGTTATCAAGGTCATCACCCTGAATAATGTTCTGAAAGTTTTAACCCGCGCTCATTGTTTATAACAAAGTTATTAACAAAATAAGTATACTAAATAGTATGTAATTTTCTGACACTCGATACATATACTAAGCTTGTTACAATGTTTACTGAGTGAAGATTCATTTCTATTTACATATTTCTATGTTTAGGTTCATCTTATTGTATGTTTGCAACTTTTCATGCGAAACTAGGACGGACGGGGAAGGTGCGGGAGGGGGGGTCAAAGGCTCCCTTTGCACCCCCCCCTCCTCCGTATATATATGTATGTGTGTGTATGTATATACATATGTTTTTTAGTACTGTATGTATACATATGTTTGAGATATTTTCATTTATGAAACATATGAATTTTTAGCTCATGTATCAGTAGTTATTACACAACAAAAATAACCACTGATACATGAGTTAAAAATTCATATGTTTAATAAATGAAAATGTCTCAAACATGTGTATACGTATAGTACTAAACATATGTACACACACACACACACACATATACACACACGGGGGGGTGCAAGGGAGGCCGAAGGCCCCCCTCCCGCACCCTCTCCGTCCGTTCTAGTTTCGTGTGAAAAGTTACAAACCCCCATTTCCTTCAAACATGTATGTAGACGTGTGTTTTTCTATCGATGTATAATCAGTACGAGAAAGGTAAATAAACAAACCAAGCGAAGAACATAATACGTAAATAAGTCTCTATACACAGTGTTGTACAATTATTTTCACAGAAGGCACGTAGTACTTCAACACGTGGGCATTATTCATTATTTTGTTAATAACTTTGTTATAAACAATGAGCGCGGGCTAAAACTTTCGTAACATTACTCACGATGATAACATATGTGAAAATCATTGACATCGGGAGGATTCTTGATGTCCCTATTTCTGCATAATTACCCAAACTTTTTTTGTTAATAACTTTTTAATAAACAGTGACCGCCAGCTAAAATCTTCACAGCATTACTCAGAGTGATGATCTACATAACGTCCAACTAAAATTTTTGAGACCGGGAGGTGGTCCCCACAGGTAAACGTTTACCAAAAAATAAAACTAGTTAACAAAAGCATGGGATCGCGTGTTGCATTCATTCACCGTGTTTTCGGCGGATCCAAACTCGACTCGAGCGTTGAAACAATCAACGGGAATCAGCGCGTCGAAATTACAACTCGAAAAGACGTCGTGTGCAAGAAGCTGCACACTGTATCGATAGGGAAACAAATACGGGAGGGGGCGGGGGGATCTCAGCACGCGAAATATGCAACGAACGGAGCTGCGAGACGGGAGTGACAAGCGCGCCTGGTCGTCGGAATTGTAGCGCAAATTTAAGGAATACGGTACGCAATTATTGCGGCCGATCGGTCGGTGCGTTCGATCGGTCAACAGATAGAAATATCAAGCCGCGCTGAACAGCACGGTAGGCCGAACGGTCGCGCTAAACTCGCGCGCAACTTCCGCTGAAATGTATATTGCGGTCAAGTGACATTAGTTATGCCGCCTGAGTAAATCAAGGCAAACAGGTAGCGCCGGCCTATTCTGCAATTTGCGTGCGAAATGATCGTTACGTGCATTCACGCTCCCGACGATGCTTCATACAAGTCAGATATCGATATGACGAAGGGCTTACTTGTAATGCGCAAACATCTCGCGGTATCGCGACACATGTAAATAATAACTCGTGCAAACGGAATATTCCGGTGTGTCCGCGCCGGTTGGTCGTGTTTTCCGCTCGGGCGGAACCGAACGAGTCAATTCGACCGGCGGAATATTCAGCGGCTCGTTGCAATTACGCATCTCTGCTCCTCGCCCCCACCCCCCGCCCCTCCGCACCGTATTTCTCTTTTAGCATTTTAAGTTTGTTTACCCTAACTTTCGCAAAGAATGCATCAAGTGTGTACGATCCGTCTCAAGAGTTTTACCGGCACGAACTACCGCCGTCCGCTTGAAATACTCTGATTAAACGTCGGCTGGGATGTTCCCCTCCTAGTGTAAACAATAAACATTTCCGCGAGATGAAAATTGTATATTCTATACCGCGCTCCTTCGGGAGTCTCGCCCTTGTGCCCGCCTTTAATTGCGATAATAAGCGGGAATTACATAATTTTTCCAGCTTCGCTTCGCGGATGCAGATTGCTTGCGCACGCATGCGCGTGTTCATCGCGTGAAATTGCGAGAAAGCTCCTTCGAACGAAAGTTGGCGATTACGCGTGACAAACGCTGGCCTCTGGCCGATGGAGCTGCACGATTGCAGCCGGCTCGATGTCATTTGCGATATTGAATCCGACGACTTGCCACCACCTCTTATCCTCCGTCGTCGTATTTACATCGCACGTGTGTCGATAAAATATAAATAAATTCCCCGCGCGCGCGCGCCTCTCCACTCATATTCAATAACAAGCTGTCATGCCGGAACTCGCGACACAACTTTGCATACGTATAACGAAAGTTGCGAACTTATAAGACGTCAGAAAGTTTCTAAGATAATACAACAAGACGCAAACGCGCTCTGGCAGCGCCGGCACGGCACTACAACTTTCCCAATTTGCTATCTATGACTACGACTGCAGATTCTAACTCGATGCACGCCCCTTAATCTTCATCAAATCGGCCAAGCGCGTTATAACGCCTGTAAGGTCTTTGTCCGACTCAGCCCGGATCAAACGGATAATATTTGCGCTAAAATCTTCTCCCCCTCTCTTCAGCCCCCGCAAGGCCGCATATTAGACACACGTTTCGGTTTCATGCGAATGAACTGCGCGTAATGTCACCGCCAAGCAGCCATGGATCTGCTTGAATATTTAAATATTTCCACTGTCAGCCGATCTCTCGCGAGCGAAACCCTGCCGTTCTAAATTGACGAACGCAAAAAAGCTGACACAATCGCGTCGACTTAGCACCGTCGGATTGTCACGCCAGCGTCGTTCCGCGAGAAGCACGTCGCGAAGTGAATTCCTCGGCGTGCAGGTCGCAATGCGCAGACTTTATTACGACGTAGTAATGCGGCGGAGGTGTCGGATTACAATGCGCGCGCGCGGTGTTATTGAAATCCATAGCGGAGTCGATATACGACCGGCGAGAATTCCGATATCGATACACAGAGAGGGACACTGATACACTATAAATTATACGGAATGCCCCGGTATGCGCACACATTGGCAATTTGCTGGCGACAATAGATACCATTTAAACGCGGCGCTGACATTCGTTTCACCGATCGGCAAGGCGCTTTTCGAAACGCGTGTGCGAACGCTCGCGAAATCGAGAGAAGGCAGTGTGTATTAATATTTTAAATCTAAACGAGAGTAATTACGCTTCCCCGCCACACACACAAGCGTCATACACACACACACACACACACACACACACACACACACATACGTACGTGAGTGACCTCGAATGAAGTGTCTGCGCGCAAAGAGCGAGTGAGTGATTAAAAAAGCAAATATCTTGATATTTAGCAGCCTCCTAATAACGCAAAGTGTACTTTACATTGAATCGCACTTTCAATGGCCCCTTTTACGCGACATTATATTAAATTAATTTACGTTCTCAAACATTTTCCGCCCTAATTAAAAGCAACGGCTTTTAATAAAAGTTGACTGTCCCGCCCTCCCCGCCCCCACCGTCCTTACCTTCCGCCCCCTGCCCCGCACTCCCCCCGGCTTTTTGCTCGCTCATTGTATCGCGGACGCATCTCGGCGGATAGTTTTTAATTACGCGAGTATGCGAAAAGCATCCGCGCCAGTGCGTTATTTCAGCGGTTCTTCATGAAGGTATAAAGTATACGCCGGATATATCATGAAGTTTTCATAACTCACGCCACTTACCGTGAATATATGCTCGGCGTGGCCGCCGCTGCATCGCCGGGCCGCCGCGCGCGCGCGCGCGCGCGACATTTTATTCCGCATTTATGATCACTATAAGCTAAGATCGTTACTCCCGCGGCCGTATTTTTCACCATTATCGGCTAATAGGCTCGTAAATCGACGCGCGCGACACAAATGAAAAAGTGTAGTGGCCACGCCATCGTTACCGCGCGCGCGTGCGCGGGATGATCCAGCCGATTTGGATTTAAGGCGTCAGATTTCACGATAATGCCCGCAGCCAACGGGGCTTTTGTTCTGATAGAGAAAAAGAGAGACAGAGAGAAAGGGGGAGGGGGCGTGGAAGTTGAAGGAGAGAGAAAAAGAGCGCGTGTCTTTAATTCCAGTCATTGGTGCGTGTCGCTAAGGATCTACATAAATTACGGGACGAAACGACGGGACAGCTAATATAAATAGAAATGTAGGTCGGAGAGAGGAGAGGCGCGCGCGCGAGAGAGAGAGAGAGAGAGAGAGAGAGAGAGAGAGAGAGCGAGGCAGCTGGATATTTCCAAGAGCGGCGACGTAAATGATGAATCGCGCATCGGACGCTGAAATGGCCTGCGCGCCTGCGACCGTTTCGCTATTCACACAGTCCGCATCCCCAAAGATTGACGCTAATTACGCGCGGCCCCTGCGCAGAAAACGCGCGACGTCGTCGTCGTCGTCGTCGTCGCGAACAAGCGAGCCGACTCGACGCCGCCGTCGCTCGCGTGGCGGGACGCCCGCCGCGCGCACGAGACTCTGATCGTCGCAACAGCCCGTGATACATTGACCTACACTTATCTCCCGCGCGAGCCGGCGACTGCGGCCGAGCTCTTAATCCGCCTTAAGTGCACTTGTACGTTCGACTCGGTGCGAGGGAGAGTGAGAGAGAGAAAGAGGACGGGAAAGAGAGCACGTAAGAACACTCGCGGAAGTGTTCTGTTTGCCGGCGCCGCGCCGCCGCGCGACAGTGAAATACAGCGGCGCTCGTTAACCAAATTTCGGTATTATCGACTCATTAGCATATCGCCGAGCCGGGCCGGGCCAGGCCGGGCCGAGATATAAAAACATTAATCCCGGTTAAGTGCACTCGAGTCCGTCGATCCGTTCGGAATAATGGCGCGCCGCCGCCGTGCATCCTTTCGCCCTTCGCGGGGTGCTTTGTCTGCCGGCGGGCGTCCGCCGGAGGATACCGCAAACGTTGCCCACGGCGACTGCAGCGCGACTCGCGATCCTCTACACATAACGGGGCGCGCTTTGACAACTTTACGACATTTAACGGGATGCAAATGCCGCGCGCTGGCACGTCCAGCCGAGGACGATAAAGAGTAGAATACACGAGATGTCGGGGGATAAAATGAGGGAAATGGAATCACTGGGCGAGAGCGAGCGAGCGAGCGAGCGAGCGGGAAGGCGAGAGAGAGAGAGAGAGAGAGAGAGAGAGAGAAGAGGAGTGATAAAGGGGTGGCGGAGAGAGCTGGGGAGAAGGAGAGGAAGAGAGAAGCGAAAACCAGCGTAATTACATGGCGTACAGGAGAGGCAGCGCGCAGTATACTCTAATCCTCGTATAACGGGCGAGGAGAGCAGCGCATCGGCAGCAGGGCTTGGCCGAACGCCAACTGCTAGACAGCAGAGAAGCGGTTGTTTCAGCTGCAAACTATATCACCGCTAACTCGCCGCCGCCGCCGCGTATGTGCGCGCGAAGCGCGCGGAGAGAACGAGCGAGCGCCGCGAGTACTTACGGCCACCAGTTGCCTCCTCTTGCCGCGCCTCGCATAATAGATTACGCGTTACGCTATTATATGCAGCGTTTATCATCTTGCGACGAGGAATGCGCGGCCAAGCAATCGCGAAGTGTGTCCCCCGTCCCCGCCCCCTTCCCCCGCGCGCGATCGCAACTGTCAACTGTAAAGTAGAAATGTGTGAGCAGTCAGCTAGGCAAGAGAGACGTCTAGCTAGCCGACCAAACGAGATGAGGCTTTCCAGCTTCTCGTGAGGTCGTCATTGGCCGATTATCCGCTTAAATGTGGCGTCAAACGTGGGTCTCAAGATCGTCGGTTCATTACGGTATCGATTATCGGCTTGCTGGATAAGTTTGTAGGCATTTTTACGAACGAGCCAGAGCTAGCGAGTTTCATCTTGTCGCTATTTCTTTGTTGAACGTAGTTGTGCCCGACTGTAAAGATGTTTAGCTGTCCGCGAAAATCCCTACGAGCTTATTCAACGACTCGGTGTTATCGCGTCTACTTTATCGATGCTATCTACTTTTTAGATGCTATCTACTTTAACGAAATGTATAATTTGACTGTTATGTACAGAGTGGGGGGTTATAAGTTTACAATCCGAAGTGTGAAGGTAAATTAAAGGGTGAAGACAAACGTAAAAGTCCCATACCGTTTTGCGAGATTCGCAATAATTATCGAGTTATCAATGACAGAAATCTGAGGAGTGGGAGCGCGCCGGCATAGATGATTGGAGAAGCGTTGCAGCTGCTTAGGCCGCAGCGCGGCCCAGTTGACCCAGTAATTGTTGCCGGTGTGCGGCGAGGGGAAAGACAATGCGCTGCTATTCGTTGTTTTACATATCTCGCTGGACCTACGTCTCGCCGCACACCGCCAACAGTTGCTTGGTCGAGTGGGCCGCGCTGTGGCCTGAGTAGCTGCAACGCCTCTCCGGTCATTTATGTCGGCGCGCTCCCACTCCTCAGATTTCTGTCATTAATAACTCGATAATTATTGCGAATCTCGCAAAACGGTGTGGGATTTTTATGTTTGTCTTAACCTAATCTACCTTCACACTTCGGATTGTAAACTTATAACCTTCCATCCTGTATATACACAATCAGTAGCGTTTTGATATCATGTAGCAAATTAGAATTGAAGTTACGTTATCTCGCGAAAGTCTTAGAGAAGCAGAAGTGAGCGTTACAGTTGCCGGCTGGCAACTAGTTATGACTTTTCATCTCATAACTGTAATTACACCTCGCCTCTTATTTATCTTGCTGCTAGGATAAATGAACATTATATTACTAGCTGATAACGGTGTTGGACACAAATTTACTACTTCATGGCTAGAGAGAGAGAGAGAGAGAGAGAGAGAGAGAGAGAGAGAGAGAGAGAGAGGGAGAGAGAGAGAGAAAGATATTCACGCGTTTCAATTTTTATCAGAGGCATTAATAATCGTCACTTGAAACTTTCGCCCCGAGCGAAATGGTCGAATTTGAATTCGCAGCCGGACACGTGAGAGCCCTTTGGTCGAAGCATGATCGCAAATATAAATGACACACATTCCGAGCAAAAAATTATTAGGGTCATCTTCATGAAGCATGAGGCCCCAATAAGGCTGAAAATAAGATAAAAACTAAAAAGGGATGTCTTATTTTTACCACATCAGGCCCCGAGATGGATCTTTTAGGAGGATACCTTAGATTTTACGAAATAAGGCTTTGATAGGGAAAGCTGAGAAAGGCTTTAGAAAGATCTTTTAAGAGGATGCTCTAGAGATACAAAATCAAATTTTGTTATAGAAAATTAATAAAATCTGAAGCGTGTAATAAAATTGTCATAATTTATATATATATATATATATATATATATATAATATTGTTTTAGTAGGTGCTCTACCTGGTTCTTTTAAATATTTTGTAATTATACCGTAATTAAAAACAAATTTTATTAGTTTTATTAGTTGCCATATTCATGAGTCTCTTTCAAGTACTTTTTAGTATTGCCTTCGTTTTGAAATGCAGCAAACTTTAATAAAAATAGTAGCAGGATTTTGATGTTTGCAGGATTTGATAAAGAATGCTATATTTTATTGTAAAATATGCTATATTTTTAAAATAAAAATTCTTGTTATATATTAACAAGGTTACAAAGAAAATACAGTCTAAAATTCTTGGAATGAAAAGAACGAATATTTTTACTCAGGCAATAATAAAAACATTTCTTTATAAGGCCCTATTTTAATATCGCTTTATAAGGCCTTGTTGATATTGCTTTATAAGGCCCTCAAAATATTGTTTTATAAAGACCTGTTAAATAATTTATTACACATCTTGTAGGGCCTTTGTCTTTCTACCCCTACTAGGGCCCGATTAATGTTAGAGAAAAATAATTAGGCCCTTACCAGAGCCCTATTAATGTTTCTACTCGAGACATCGCGCGACTCGACCGAGGAACTCAAATCTCGCTCTAAATTCAGGCCCGAATGTCTCGCACGAGGCAAGTTTCAATTGACGACTATTAACGCGGGCCCTGCATTTCCCCGAGGAGCGGCGAGAGTGACGAGACTATAAAATCGCTGCGAAAATCGCTCATGCCGAACTGAAGGTAATCGCCCCGGCCATGAGCGTGAAAACCGCTGAATTCGGCGAGACTTGTTGTTTGAATGTTGTTTCACAACGGTGAATACAACGGCGCTCATCGCTCGGCCGCCGCGGCGACCACGAGCGCCGTCGCGCAAATAGTTCGGCATTATCATTGCATGTAACCGCGGCGATATAAAAGTAGCGACGCCGCCGCTCGACGGCCACTAATTAGTGCATTATTCACAGTCAGGCCGCCGAGCGCGCTAATTATTTTAACGCACTTAAAACGCGAGCGCGCGCGCTCAGGAGAGAGAGAGAGCGAGAGAGAGAGAGAGAGGGGGGGGCGCGGCGTTCTCTCGATCGCGGCGGTGCGCGAAAACCAAAGTGCTCGAAAATATTTACGCAGCCCGTTTCCATTACGTGTCCCGTTTCCATAAGCGAGGCCGACGGTAGCGATGGCTTTTGGGGAACTGCGCGAGAGCGTGTCTCTTACCGTTCGGTATATTTACGCCACTACTAGACGCCGCGCGGCCAAGTGTTTTCGTCTCGTCGGCTATATCGTCGGCGGCGCGTATAGAGACGCGCGGAGAAAAAGCCACACGTACGTGAAGCACGCTTACGACCACCAGTTGCCGCCTCTCTTTCCCCGGCGTTACATCCATCGAAGTATAAAGCGTCGTTCAGCGGCGCGGACGGTTTATTGATCATTGCGGCGGAAGCAGGAATTACCTTCGTTCTCGCGCCCTCGCGTCGTAAATATAAAAGAACCATCCCGGGCCCTGACAATTGCGCTGAAACATGGCGCCGGCCGCTTGTAAAAGTGCTATTGCTCGCGCTGATAATATTTGTGACACCGCGCGCGCTTGATAAATGCGAGACGCGCCGCTCTCTTCTCGCGCTGGCTGGCTCGTCTTTGCGCGCCGCGCCTCCCTTCTGTGTCGTACCGTCTCTCGCGCACAGAGACAGAAAGGAGCGAGGGTGGGAGGGGGGGGGGGCGATTTTAATACAGCTATTAAACACGGCGCACTATTGCGATAGTTAATATCGCATTCGGGCTGCAAACAACGCGATGCAACAATGCGCATTTTGCGTCGCAAAGTGTCGGCAATGGCATTTGAATAACTAAATTTCGATCATTTCCACTCGCGTCATTATTGAATGTAACGGACGAGTGCAGTAATCCGTGTGTAAGCTGGCAACACCGGTATACGTATCGGAATGGAACGCAATATGACGATGACATCGGTAAATATGGATGATTACGGGCCGGATTTGTTCCGTAAAGTTTCTACCTTGCAACCATAAATTTCAATCAGATTTCGATGAAATTACACGGGCCGTGAAATAAAGTGCCCGTTGTGCGCACTTGAAATGATCCACCTTCCTCTCTAATGAGAGAGGCGGAGTATGGATAATTATTAATAGACGACCAACGCAAACACACAAGCGCACGCTAGGAATCCTATTGAACGATTTAAGCACTTCCGTCATTTCGCAGCCGGTTGATACCGTAAGCCGATTTTGCGGCGTACGGCGACGTGCCTGCGCGTTCGCGAAAAATTCACGAGTCGTGTACAGTCTAATTGTTGAATGCAACAATAATTCGTCGGATAAACTTCTCAGCGCTCAAGAGACACTGTCCCTGCCGCAGTAAGAATTGAACTTTACGAGCTCGTCTAGCTACGAGAGATTGCAAATTCGTGTCTAGCATTGTTGGCCGTTGGCCGATGACGCAACGCGCTCACCTCTTCCGCTGGCTACATAAACAAATTAGCTGGCGATTAAGCGGAATAAATTACAGCTGCGAGATGAAGACTCGCGAGCCGATAATGCAGCTCTCGCTTGTTGTATTTTTTAGAAATTTTTTATGAAGAAACCTAACTTCAATTTTGATTCGCTATTTAATTTTAAAACGCTGATGACAGATGTCTGGCAGCTAAATTATACATTTATAATAACCAACTGCCTCGTCACACATTTGACGTGCAACAATTCCGGGCGCATTGACCAGTCCGCAAAACCGATTCGATACGTTCGAATGAATAATCAGCCGATAACGAGCCGGCGACAAAATGAAAGATGTAACGGATGAAGCCCGCGCTAGTTGCTCACTAGCTTCCAACTCAGCGTGTTACTTTTCAACTCGACATCGAGATTCGTTCGAGATCGACCGGACGAGTAGCGTCGCGCGGAATGACGACGCGTTGCAATTTCGTCGCGGCGTCTCGGCCAGTCCCGGCGAAGACGGACATTTCGCTTTTATTTCCGTCGTAGCCCCTAACGAGATATTGATACAGCAACGAGACCAGCCATAACTTTCCAGCCTGGGAGCGCGTATATATAGACTCTTCCGCAGTCACTCGTCGTTACGCGGGGGATGGGCCTCGGTAAATCCACGTTAGTATGTGCGGAGGGTTGTGGACGTAGCCTGAGTAACCACCCTTCTTGTTCTCGAGCACCGTCCATAACATCGTTCCTGAGTTCCAGGACGTCGCTGGACGACTTGAAAATTTATTACCGGGATAGGAGAGAAAAAAGCTGCGGAGAGAGCCCGACTTCCTGGCGATATACTTGCCTCCGCGTCTGATCCTTAATTCCCCCGGGACGGACAGAAGTAGCGACTTTAAATTACGTACACCGCTTAACCGGTAGATTTCCCGGGCTCCGGGATAAAATGTTTCCTGATACTCCCGCAGCTTCTCTTCGGCGACGGCGTATCTGCTTAAGAAATATGTGCGTATGTGTGTATGTGTGTGTGTGTGTGTGTGTGTTCTTCTCGCACCCTCCCTCGAATTGTGCTTGAGGACGCTCCCCGGTGTGCACGCGTTGTTGTAAAGATGGAGACGCACATTTTTCTGTGCACGGCGAAGTACTCGCGTCGCCCTTGCTCACTCGATAGGCGCGGTTATGGCTCTGATATGCGTGGATATACATTTATTCCTGCGCGTATGCGCGCGCGCGTGTGTATAGGGAACGAATAAAATCGCCCATAAAATCTCGCCGTTATATCGTGAATCCAACGCGTGGAATATATGTATACCGGAAGCTGGTCTTCATGCGGCGCACGCAACGAAGACCGGATCCTTTGTAAAGCAGACTTGTGCAAAGCATCGCTTCAGTGTACCGTGAACCGATCATCCGTCGTGTATCCCTCCCTCCGCCTGGACTCTCATTTATACCGCGATGATCCGCGCTCGATAGAATGAAAGGAGGCGTGCAATCGGGAATTCGCGCGCTACTTTTTGCCCAGTCCTGCCCGTGGGTGGGAAGATTCCTTTTCCAGTGGGAGAACTCTGCCGCCGGACAAGACGGATACGAATGTCCTGAAACGTCTCGCGAGTTCTTGCAAAACGTTCGCTGCGTGAACTACATCGGCTTCTTCGAGAATATTCGGTTTTTTATAACAGCCGCCGTGGAAGCTGCCGTGACGTTCGCAATCAGCCGAAGTGACGCCGTTGAAAGGACCCGCCGGACTTAAATTTATCGCGAATTGCCGGTGTGTTGTAAAATGCACGCGTTCGCTTGCGAAACGGACTTAAGCGCGACAGGGCAAGGTGCTCGTCAAACTGTCACGATTGAGAGCCGCTATCGACAGCGGCTGGCACGGTAATCGGTTATAATAGGAGTCAAAGTGACAGCACGCGAGACACCGACGTCGTCGAGTTGCAGCGGAGGATTCAGCCGGGACGTAAGTATTTTTGTAATATCCTTGTCTAACAGTTGAGAGCGAAAGCTTTTCCATCGCGCGCTGTCAGTCCGACTGCTGTCATAATTGATTACCGCGCGAGCGTAATCTGTGCCAGCGGCGGCGGCGCCCAGTCGTGACATTTCGGGCTGCGCTCCTTATTTCATTGCGCCGAGACCGTTTTGCTACAACAACGCTTCGCCACAACAATTTTTCCACCGCAGTGGGAATTTCGGTTTCGCGAAAACGACCATCGATTCGCGCGCGACTCGAGTCGCTCGTGATCGCCTGCGAAGAAAGCTTTTCCATTTGCACCGCGGTTGGCGGTTCGATGTATTTATATACCTCGTGGAAATTAGCTGTCAGACGCGTTAAAAATAAACCGACCGCGCCGGACCTGATCGGGTTTGCGATGTATGTGACTCGCAAATTACATCGACGAGCGTGTTCGCGTTGCCATGGAACGACACGGGAAACACGGCGGCGCGCCTCGTGCGTATCGGACGATATTAATTTCAAGATGATCTCACGCGTGTTTAGCAAACGCGCTTTCGTATTTGTCAGCGTAAAATTTCACAAATTACGCGCACAGAGTGCACGTGGAAATTTCCGTAGACAAACGTAATCGTCCACGTTTCGATGGATTTCAATCAACGGGAATCGATGACGCATCTGGTGTTATAACAACAGTTTCCAAATTGTTTGCATTACACGATATCCAGAATTTACGCACAGTAGGATCGACGGCGAACGCGGCGCGCTTAAAAAGCAGTCTCGCTAAAAGTTGAAATAATAATTCGTGCGTGAGGATTGCGTCATTAGCCGGGAGCGGGAAAAGCATCTCACGCTCGCGTGTGCTCTCGAACCCTCTCATCGATACGATTAACCGGAATAATGCGAAATAACGTGCTGTCCCCACAGAGGAAGGAGTTACACTACGTGCGTATGCAGACAGCGGTGGATCAAGTGTTACCAGCAGGGAGTCCGTATTCGCATTCAAGAACAACCCGACGTTTGAATCGGACAAAAGTGTCCGACAGAAAGCATTTCGAGGCAACAGCGCGCCTTTGATTTCTCAAGGATTGACGGAACTTTGTCTGCGATATTTTCGCCGCCTTCAGACTTCTACAGCGTTTCCCAGGCACGTGCGTTGCATCCTGTTATCTCGCCCGGTTGTACTTACATAACAAGAGCATCACGGATCGAACGTTACCAACGAACAGGTTGTCAGGTTTCCTTTCCTCTTGTTTCCGATATTGTCCCGGATTATCCAGGCACGGGAATCGCGCAGCATGCGTTACCGTTCGTAGATGAAAACGGACCGAGGAGAAAGAAGCCAACGTCCGGAGCGAAAGGCCACGCGAGTGGATCAACCACTGGCACTGACGAGGTAAAGACTGTCAGTCCTGGGTAAATTTTCGTATTAGTAAAGGGCCTGGAGGGGCCCGGCGGTAACTAAAGAACGTGGGTAATACCGACTGCTTTAGTTACGCCACCAACGAGACATTAATCAAAGTCGTTAGTTTTACGGGATTTAGAATATAGAGAAATCTCGCTGAGCGATAACACCCTTTTAGGAATATCATGACTGGAATATGAAGCTGCAGCTCGAAATAAATGCCAGTCAGCCTGGTAATAATGATATTGTGTATTATATTTATTTATATTATGTATTTTATGTATATGCGTACATATTTATTTATATTGTGTATTTTTTTACCTACGCCACAATGTTTTTTTGTATTTTCGCTATAAAGGACTTATCGTCAAAGCAACATTGATTGTCAAAATAAAGTAGAGTTCTGGAGTATGGAATTTTTTAGTGTAGAGAATGAAGAAACAACAACCACGTGAAACGATGACCACGTGGCCGGTGCCCACGTCACAATCTTCTAGAAAATTCTAGAATGTTCTAGAACGTTCTAGAATAGTTCGTCGTCGTCGATGTCATGGACGTAGACATTCCGGAATATTCTAGAAGATTGTAATGTGTTCACAGGCCACGTGGTCGTCGTTTCTAGAACGTTCTAGAAGATTCTAGAATATTTTAAAAGATTGTAACGTGGTTGTTTCACGTGATTATTGTTTCACATGACGTCTGATTACATGGCCGTTGTCCACGTGGTCTATAGAATTTTCTAGAACGTTCTGGAATCTTCTAAATCGTTTTAGAATCTTTCAGAATATACCAGAACCTTCTAAAAAAATTCTCGAAACATCTAGGAAATCCTAGAACCTTCTAAAAATCTGGAATTTTTTAGAAGATTGCAGAATGTTATTTCAAAAAATTCCAAAATGTAGAAGTTCTGTAGCTTTCTGGACAGGGCTAGGCGACAAAGCGACAGCTATGGAGACGTTGTCCCGCGGCTGGTGGCGAAGCTAGTGAAGCCTCGGGGCCGCGGCGCCGGCGCAAGGCGATCAAACCGGTTAACGATGTCGGAAATTCTACAACGTTCTAGAAGATTGTAGAATTTTTTTGAAGATTCCAGAATATTCTAAAAGCTTCTAGGACTTCTTGGGAAATTCTAGAATTCGATGATACTACCGGCGACGTAATATAAAGACCGCCCCTCCCCCCCGGCTGCCACGTCATCTGCTACGCAGATGACACCCTAGTGGTAGCCGGGGGAGGAGGAGTGGTGGGAGGCCCGTCTCTATGCGGAGGTGGCCTTGGCGTCAGTGGTGGGCACCAATCGTGACCTGAGTCTGAAGGTGGGCGCCCCAAAAAACGGAGGCCGTCTTTTTTCACGACGGCAGCCGTGGGGCGCCACCGAAGACCCAGGTCTTAGTGGACGGATTCCGCGTCCGCGTTGAGCCCAGCATAAAGTATCTGGGCCTGACGCTGGACGACTAGTGGGACTTCAAGGCCCATTTAGGGACCTAGCCCCTCGTGTCAGAAAGGCAGGTCTGGCCCTAGTCAGACTAATGCAGACCCAGGGGGTCCGGGTTGGCACGCGTGCCGCCTATATGTTGGGGTGGTTCTCTCGATCGTCCTCTATGGGGTGCCGATATGGGCGCCCCAACTGTTGGCCACCGCCCGAGGCAAGAGCGTTATGCGCCAGGCGCTGAGGGCGGTGGCTAACAGTTAGCAAGAGCCATGTGCGGGAGCGAGGAGGAGAGGCGGCCTCCTTCTGTCGCAGTGTTCTGTCGCGGAAGGAGGCCGCCGAGTGGGAGCGTCGCACCGGAGACCGCCGTAGGCAGCGGCGGGGAGGGCGACGCTCCTCAGGGTTGGGCAGTAGGCCCGAGGGGGCGCCGGCAGAGGAGGAGGACAGGCTCGCCGGAGGCCGCCTCCTCGGCCGTCTCGAGCCCTTCGGGACTTTGGACGCGCGGGGAGAGGGGGATGACGAGTGCGTGTGGCACCCACCCGCCTCCTCCCTAGAGCGTCGATTAGAGTAGGATAAAGGGGGAATGGAAGCCTGGGTGGCGCCGGACTCTACTCCCTCGCCCCCCTCCTTAGAGGGGTAATAGGGGGCGCGGGGGGGATGTCCCCTCCTCCCAAGTCAAAACCAGAAAGTCAACCCGGCCGGGAAACCGGTCGGGGGACCGCGCTCTAGACTCCCTCGGTGGGACAGGGCGCGGTACTCGAGGCGCGAGGCTCCTGGAGAGCCCTGGGGCCGGAGTGTTGGGAAGGGAATGCGGTAGTAGTTCCCCTAACTCCCCTCACAACAGTCCGGTTGGTAGACATCCCGCAGGGGTTTTAGTCAGTAGGAGTCTGACATAACCCTCGACCCGCCCCCCTCCCAACGGTCGGGGGTATCCATGATGGATTTCCCCTGCGTTAAAAAAAAAAAAGGTAATATAAAGACTGACAGACCTGCTTAAATTTTCGTATTAGGTAAAGAGGCCCAAAGGAGCTCGGAGATAATTGAAGAGTAATGATAATACAGATGTAATTAGCAACGCTCATTATAATACAGCTAGCAACTATTGCCAGTGTTATCTGAGGGGAAAAACAACACAAGCCAACACCAGCCGCAGGGCCGCAATCCCGACGCTCGGCCCTTGTGCCTCGCGCCGGCGACGCGGCCCCGCGGCCTCACTAGTTTTATAGTAAGCCCGCGGGGTGAGCGACGAAATAAAACCCATGGAGAAATCAGTTTTCTCCATTTTCGCGTTTTGGTATCAGGAGAACATAAGGTGCAAAGAGGTATTCGGAATTCTGGCGGGAAAGTTGAAATATATAAAGTTTTCTCAGTTTCTCGCTTTTCGCGTTTTCGTATCAGGAGAACATAAAGTGCAAAGAGGTATTCGGAATTCTGGTGGGAAAGTTGAAATATTCACAGATATTTTCATTTTCTCGGTTTTCGCGTTTTGGTATCAGGAGAACATAAGGTGCAGAGAGGTATTCGGAATTCTGGCGGGAACGTTGAAATATTTACAAGTTTCTCAGTTTCTCGCTTTTCGCGTTTTCGTATCACGAGAACATAAAGTGCAAAGAGGTATTCGGAATTCTGGCGGGAAAGTTGAAATATTTACAAGTTTCTCAGTTTCTCGCTTCTCGCGTTTTGTTATCAGGTGAACATAAGGTGCAAAGAGGTATTCGAAATTCTGGCGGGAATGTTGAAATATATAAAGTTTTCTCAGTTTCTCGCTTTTCGCGTTTTCGTATCAGGAGAACATAAAGTGCAAACAGATATTCGGAATTCTGGCGGGAAAGTTGAAATATTTTGCAAGTTTTCTCAGTTTCTCGCATTTTGCGTTTTCATATCAGGAGAACATAAAGTGCAAAGAGATATTCGAAATTCTGGCGGGAATGTTGAAATATATAAAGTTTTCTCAGTTACTCGCTGTTCGCGTTTTCCTATTAGGAGAACATAAGATGCAAAGAGGTGTTCGAAATTCCGGCGGGAAAGTTTAAATATTCACAGATATTTTCATTTTCTCGGTTTTCGCGTTTTGGTATCAGGAGAACATAAGGTGCAGAGAGGTATTCGGAATTCTGGCGGGAAAGTTGAAATATTTACAAGTTTCTCAGTTTCTCGCTTTTCGCGTTTCGTATTAGGAGAACATAAAGTGGAAAGAGGTATTCGAAATTCCGGCGGGAAAGTTTAAATATTCACAGATATTTTCATTTTCTCGGTTTTCGCGTTTTGGTATCAGGAGAACATAAGGTGCAGGGAGGTATTCGGAATTCTGGCGAGAAAGTTGAAATATTTACAAGTTTTCTCGATTTCTCGCTTTTCGCGTTTTCGTATGAGGAGAACATAAGATGCAAAGAGGTATCCGAACTTCTTGCGGGAAGGTTGAAATATTTGCAAGTCTTCTCAGTTTCTCGCTTTTCGAGTTTTCGTATCAGGAGAACATAAAGTGCAAAGAGGTATTCGGAATTCTGGCGGGAATGTTGAAATATATAAAGTTTTCTCAGTTTCTCGCTTTTCGCGTTTTCGTATCAGGAGAACATAAAGTGCAAACAGATATTCGGAATTCTGGCGGGAAAGTTGAAATATTTTGCAAGTTTTCTCAGTTTCTAGATTTTCGCATTTTGGTATCAGGAGAACAAAAGGTGCTAGAAGCTATTCGGAATTCTTGCAAGAAAGTTGAAATATTTACAAGTTTTCTCGGTTTCTTGCTTTTCGCGTTTTCGTATGAGGAGAACATAAGATGCAAAGAGGTATCCAAATTCAGGAAGGTTGAAATATTTTGCAAGTTTTTTCAGTTTCTCGATTTTCGCGTTTTGGTATCAGGAGAACATAAGGTGCAAGGAGGTATTCGGAATTCTGGCAGGAAAGTTGAAATATTTGCAAGTCTTTTCAGTTTCTCGCTTTTCGAGTTTTCGTATCAGGAGAACATAAAGTGCAAAGGGGTATTCGGAAATCTGGCGGGACAGTTGAAATATTTACCAGTTTTCTCAGTTTCTCACTTTTCGCGTTTTCGTATCAGGAGAACATAAAGTGCGAAGAGGTATTCGGAATTCTGGCGGGAAAGTTGAAATATTTTGCAAGTTTTCACAGTTTCTCGATTTTCGCGTTTTGGTATCAGGAGAACATAAGGTGCAAAGAGGTATTCGGAATTCTGGCGGGAAAGTTGAAATATTTGCAAGTTTCTCAGTTCCTCGCTTCTAGCGTTTTGTTATCAGGTGAACATAAGGTGCAAAGAGGTATTCGGAATTCTGGCAAGAGAGTTGAAATATTTACAAGTTTCTCAGTTTCTCGCTTCTCGCGTTTTGTTATCAGGTGAACATAAGGTGCAAAGAGGTATTCGGAATTCTGGCAGGAAAGTTGAAATATATAAAGTTTTCTCAGTTTCTCGCTTTTCGCGTTTTCGTATCAGGAGAACATAAAGTGCAAAGTGGTATTCGGAATTCTGGCGGGGGAGTTGAAATATATAAAGTTTTCTCAGTTTCTCGCTTTTCGCGTTTTCGTATCAGGAGAACATAAAGTGCAAAGTGGTATTCGGAATTCTGGCGGGGAAGTTGAAATATATAAAGTTTTCTCAGTTTCTCGCTTTTCGCGTTTTCGTATCAGGAGAACATAAAGTTCGAAGAGGTATTCGGAATTCTGGCGAGAAAGTTGAAACATTTACTAGTTTTCTCGATTTCTCACTTTTCGCGTTTTCCTATTAGGAGATCATAAGGTGCAAAGAGGTATTCGGAATTCTGGCAGGAAAGTTGAAATATTTGCAAGTCTTCTCAGTTTCTCGCTTTTCGCGTTTTCGTATGAGGAGAACATAAGACGCAAAGAGGTATCCAAATTCAGGAAGGTTGAAATATTTTGCAAGTTTTCTCAGTTTTTCGATTTTCGCGTTTTGGTATCAGGAGGACATAAGGTGCAAGGAGGTATTCGGAATTCTGGCAGGAAAGTTGAAATATTTGCAAGTTTCTCAATTTCTCACTTTTCGCGTTTTCGTATCGGGAGAACATGAAGTGTAAAGAGGTATTCGAAATTCTGGCGGGAAAGTTGAAATATATAAAGTTTCTCAGTTTCTCGCTTCTCGCGTTTTGTTATCAGGTGAACATAAGGTGCAAAGAGGTATTCGGAATTCTGGCGAGAAAGTTGAAATATTTACAAGTTTCTCAGTTTCTCGCTTTTCGCGTTTTCGTATCAGGAGAACATAAAGTGCGAAGAGGTATTCGGAATTCTGGCGGGAAAGTTGAAATATTTTGCAAGTTTTCTCAGTTTCTCGATTTTCGCGTTTTCGTATCAGGAGAACATAAAGTGCCAAGTAGTATCCGAAATTCTGGCGGGAAAGTTGAAATATTTTGCAAATTTTCTCAGTTTCTGGCTTTCCGCGTTTTGTTATCAGGTGAACATAAGGTGCAAGGAGGTATTCGGAATTCTGACGGGAATTTAAAAAATTTATAATTTTTCTCGGTTTCACGTTTTGATATCAGGAAATATGATGGTCGATATATCAGGAAAATATGATGAACGAAAATATGAAGTGACGCAAATAGAGAAATGCTTTTCATATCTAACGTAATTTTATTCCGTATTGTTCTTTTTATTACAATATATTATAGTGACACGCACGCACATATAGGATATTTATAATATGTGATTTATAATATAATGTTACAATGTAACACGATATAAAACAATGCAACGCATATAATATATGGAAATTAAAATTTGATAAAATGGGAATGTAATAAAAGGGATTGGAATGTGTAAATAATGTTGTAATGTGTAATAAATGTAAATAAATTGATGGAAAGATTTAATATTTTGTATGTGTGTATGTGTGTGTGTGTATGTGTTACATATGTGTAATTTTTATATTAAACGAACAAGGTTTTTTAAGGGTCAAGGTTTTTACAAGTTATTAATTGGGTATGTATAAATGTGTGTAAACTGGCGGACATAATAGTAAATGCCCGTTTTTTTTGTAACTTCAAAACGCATCCCGATTCGAGAAGATGAGGCTCACTGCTTCGCTTGCGGTGCACGCCTGCGCAGTGACTCACAACGAAAGGCGAGAAATTAAATATACGTTGTGGGACATATTGACTTGTGCATTCGTTGCAGCTGATGATTCATCTCGTATATCTCTTTCAGAAGACTTTAAAGTGGAAGTCATATCTTAAAACGATATCTCACGTATCATTTTCACGTTTGGGTGGAAAGGTAAATATTTATAATTATGTTTTATATTGTAGATACTGTGTGTCAAAATATTTCTTGAGAAGAAGAAAGTAGGAAAATGTAATGAAGAAGATATGAAAAGAAGAGCAGAAACGAAGAGAAAAAGGAAAAGAAAGAGAAGAAACGTGAGGAGGAGCCAGAAGAATGTTTAGCCACTCTACATAAAATTGGAGATTGCTGAAAAACAAGCATGTAACTTCATTGTACAAACTAGAATATAAAAGAAATTGTTTTATTGCAGATATTTACAAAAGATTGGGTATACTGACACAATTATAGATGTACGATCAAACAGAGTGCGATCACTGCTTGGTTTGAATAATAATACGGACTCAGATGAAATGAAATACTCCAGCATTAAATGGAAATGAGGAACACAGAACAGACAAAAATTATCCGATATAAGCTTTATATTCCGGGGGAAACATCCGAAAAAGGTAGAGATAAATAAACATGTTTATGTTTAAAACAATCGAACTTAATTAAGAGAATTAAGCTGCATTACGATAGTTACGATTCTGTTTTACATTTAATATGTGATTTATTGTTTCAGCAACAGCCCATAGCTTCTATAGCAGAAGCAATGATATTAGATACAGAAGCACATGTTATAGGCGAATTTTGAATTTTGGGACATACAGACATGGACATGGAAGAGGAAAGAGTATATGAGGATAAAATTTATGATGCAAATACGGATACCCAAACCAAATACATAGACTGGCTAACATTCTTCTGTCTCCTCCTCACGTTTTTTCTCTTCTTTTTATTTTTTCTCTTCGTTTCTGTTCTTTGTTTTTCATATCTTCCACACAGTATCTACAATATAAAACATAATTATAGATATTTACCTTTCCACCCAAGCATGGAAATGATACGTGAGATATCGTTTTAAGATATGACTTCCACTTTAAAGTCTTCTGAAAAAGATGGACGAGATGAATCACACTGCAACGAATGCACAAGTCAATATGTCCACCACGTATATTTAATTTCTCGCCATTCGTTGTGAGTCACTGCGCAAGCGTGCTCCGCAGTGACTCTCATTCTTCTCGAGTCGGGATGGCTTCCGAAAATTGCAAAAAATGGGCACTACTATTATGTCCGCGAGTGTCAAAATATAGACACTTTACATATTATACATAAATAGTTCTCCGCAATGGCCAAGTTAATAAGGAAATTTTCTTACGGCGGTGCCAAGTTCTTTTCCCAATATCTCCACGGATATCATCTTCCTGCCATTGGAGCTTGCACTGTTGCCAGTGATGTCAGCTGATTCAGGAGATCCTGCGTCTTGTCCTTATCTCGGATATAATTTGCGCCTCTGTATAATTTTGATTTTCACACAACTGGACCATAAACAAGGCTATATCCTTGTGAGTTTTCGTCATTGTAAGGCTTTCTGAACATATAATTTGAAAATTACTAACAAAAATAACGATATCAGATGATATCACTCTATAATTAAGATTTGTTTCTAACTATTCTACCTTTTGCATGTGAAGTCACAGTGATTTCTCTGGCGGGAATATTTACAATAAATCATACAAATCCGTCTTGAAATATCGAGCTAATTATTAACGCCTGAAGACGTATAATGGATGTCCTCCTTGTAACACATATAATAAATATTGCCATCTAATAGTACCAAATATCTATAAATATAGTCTTTTCTTCATTATATACATACCTTAATCTTCAGATTTAATTCATCGTT